>NC_000074.6:32687178-32799678 GCF_000001635.26 Mus musculus
CTTAGAGACACACCTTCTTCAACAAGCCACGCCTCATAATCCTACTAAACAATTCCACGAACTGAGGATCAAGCAATTTAAGGGTATGAGCCTGTGGTAGCCATTCTCTTTCAACTTATCAGAGAGGATAAAGGCAACATTAGGCAGGGGTACCTCTATAGAAGGGCTATCAAAAGTGAGAATGCCTATGGAAAGACAGAGAACTTCAGCAATAAGAAACAGCAGGCATTCATTTTGGGGAGGAAGGGAGAAAAGGCCAAAGTGGCTACAGAACATGGCACAAGAATCCCTGGTAGGAAATCAGGATACAGATAGAATAGACCCAGTCAAAAAAACTTTCAAATAAATTATGAGTGCAATGGAAGTGTTATGTTAAAAAAGAAAAACAGCACTCATTTATTGATCTCTCTCAGGGTATTCATGAACATGCATCCACATATATACCACAACATACATGTGGAAGTTACAGTATAGCTTTCAGAAGTCAGTTCTCTTCTTCCACCATTTGGATCCTAGGTATGGAATTCAGCTTATCAGCCTTGATGGCAAGCACCGTCACCTGCTGAAGCATCTCTCCAGTCTAGTATTATTCTTACGGTCTTGCGAAAATTCTATGTCCCAGTATAGGAGAATGCCAGGGACAAGAAGCAGGACTGGGTGAGTTGGGGAGCAGGGAGAGTGGGGAGGGGAAAGAGGGGATTTTTGGAGAGGAAACAAGGAAAGGGGATAGCATTTGAAATATAAGTAAAGAAAATATCTAATTAAAAAAAAGTTTGTTTTCTGATAGCTATAGGTCACTTGTATCTCTTGGGGTCCAAATGTATGTGACACAGGCATTGACAAGCATGGACAGGATGAAGTTTTTTGATAAAGTATTTTGAAATATATGAAGGATGCCCTTTTTTGAAAACTTAATAAGCAGACAAAAATATACCAGCATGGGAATATTTCCTCCTCAAAACCAATGTTCTGTGCATTTTGGGGGGAACTGTACTATAAAGATGTTCCAATCGATGGCTCTGAAAGTCTTAAACTAATAAAATGAATTTAATTCCCCAAACATGCCTATAAGGGACTACACTGTGAATTAGGAAGTGTTTTTTGATGGCATAGTTCCTTCAATATGAGACAGCCCTGTTCTTTGAATAAAAATAGACTTACATTTCCCTTTAGAGAAATGCTGAATGAAGTAGAGCCAGAAGCAAAATGAGGATAATTTGCTCACAATAATATCTGTAAAGATGTACTGAGCCGGAAAAAAAAAAAAAACTTTCTGAAAAGGAATATACAATACATGACTGTGTCAGGAGGGACACATACAGTTGGAAAATATCAATGAGGACTTTATACACTTTGAATTCAGAAAATAAATTTTGGTTGACATCAACAAGGTGGTAAGAGATCATTGAAACTGATTAATATAAAGCTCAGTTGTGAAGGGGAGTCTTTCTTAGAGGCGAATGATGGAATTATCATGGGGTTTCCAGGTACTCTATGGCAGGAAAACCTACAGAGACAGTCTTTCATTGGAACACAGAGTTTGGGGTCCTCTGAAGACAAAGACAAAGAAAATGACTGTAGAACATTTTGTTGAATGGAGGAAAGCTTTAATTGAGGAGTAGTATCCCCAGACATGCCATGCAAGTCACTTCTGTGGCATCAGGAATGTTGACAACTCTCTTTTATACATTCAAACTCAATATTCAATATCATTACCCATCTCAAAAATGGTGACAGGATCAAAGACAAGATTTCTTATGAGAAAATATTTAGTCTGTTTTTTTTGGGGGGAGGGGTTGTTTTGTTTTGTTTATAATCACTTGTTAGGTTGTTGACATAGCTTGTGCTCTTTCACATGAACTGTAACAGAAGAAGTCAATGTAGACACTCCGTGTAGCACAATCAGTCTTAATGCAAAAGTTAAACCAGTGGTAGTAAATCTGTTTGTTTCAATATTCTAACCTAAAGTCACTTTCTAATATGCCTTCTTCAGGGAATCATGTGTTATGATGGTGAATGAGAAAGTGCTTGAAATTATAAAGAAAAAGATAAAATAAATGTAGAAATTACTCTAAATTACGTTATAAACTAAAATATGAACAAACAAATTGATAGGAGAGAAGGAAAATAGCCAATAAACCGAAAGATGTCAGTGTTACAAGCAAGAACAATTTAAATTTATAATACTGTTTCACCCATACAGCAGGCAAAAGCTTTCTTCCTAAAATATTTTACCAACCGTCATTCACAGTGGGATGGCTAGTTTCATTGCAATCGGACAAGAGCTAGACTTATTAGGAGAACAGGAACCTCAAGTGAAAAAATGTCCTGCACATAATTGTCTTGGGAGCAAGCGTACAGAACATTTTCTTGATTAATGATTGATGTACAAAAGCCCAGCTCACTGTGATCCATGCCAACCCTGGAGAGGTAGTCCTCCATTGTATAAGAAAGAAACCTTAATGATCCAGGAATAACAAGCCAGGAATTAGCCCTCTTCCACGGCCTCTACATCAGTTATTCCTTCAGGCTATGATGGACCACAAATCTGTAAGACGAAATAAACCCGTTCCTTCTCAACTTGCTCTCGGCCATGGCATTTTATCCCAGCAACAGAAGCCCTAACTAAGAAACACACTATCGACTCAATTTTACTAATACACATTTGTACAATAATGTATTCAGAAAAGGAGCTGGAGAACTTTATATCATAGCATTAATCCTAATTTTATCTATATGCTGACAATTTATTTTAATGTTACATTTTTATAGTCTTCCTCGAGTCTCTGAATTTTATAAAGTGATAAGTTTTGCAGTGAAAAGTTATTAAAAACAAGATAAACTAAATAGTGAAATATGTTATCAGGAGACATTTAAATTTATTACTACTCTTTAAAAACATATTTTCAGAGCACAAATTTAAAATTTTAATTATGAAAAAAAGAGGCATGTGTTTCAAGAGGGTAATTACCAAAGCAACACACACTTCATTACATAGACATCATACTGATAGGAATATAATTCAACTTTACTGAGATAAATGTAGTAGAAATGTTTGGTCACCCTACAACATGGCTTAAAAACACTTGAGAATAGAAATAGCCTAAGAAATCAAAAATTGACAAATAGACAAAGAAGGTGTAGTATAAATACACATTGGAATACTATTCAACCATAGAAATGTACAAAACCCTCCTGTTCATGACAACATGGGTGGAACTAGAGAACACTTTGTTAACTGAAATAAGCCAGGCACAAACACACCAGCATTAGATTATTCCACTCTTATTTATAACTTTATAAGGCAGATCTCATAAAAACTTAGAGTTACAATGGTGATTGCCAAAAGCTTAGGGGTCTATTAGGGAATGATGACAAATGGTTGGTGGTGTATGCTAAGCCACACTTAGATAGCAACAAGTGGTATGTGATTGCACAATGGGGTGACTATAGATATACTATGCACTTCAAAAGGCTGGAATATAGAACTTTAAACGTTTTTATCATAAATGTGATAAATATGTGAGGAGATGCTTGTTTATCATGATTTGAAACATTCTATAATATACAGAGGTCACCCAACAAATTTGTGTAAGTTTTCATTTTTATCTGTCAGAAACAATTTAACAAATCTTAAAAACCGCTAAGGGGACGCAGAGGTAGCTTCGTAAATCAGTGTCTACCACAGAAGTATGAAGACATGAGTTTATTTTCCCACATCTTTTGGAAAGAGAGAAAGAGAGAGAGAGAGAGAGAGAGAGAGGGAGAGAGAGAGAGAGAGAGAGAGAGAGAGAGAGAGAGAGTTGTGCTGGTGTGAGCCTACATGACTAACACTGGGAAGGTTAAACTAGCAAGATCCATGGAGCTGGCTGGCCATCTGGTCACATTTGAATGGTAAACTACTAGATAAAGGAGAGAACCTTGACGTCTGATTTCCACATGCATTTGCACACACATGAACACCCACCTGTACATACAAAAACATAAACCAGGGTGGGGGAAAAAGAAAAATACTAACACATTGAATCATATTGCTGCAGTGGATGTAACTTTAGGTGTCTGAGACTGAGTAAGGCAGTCGCCATCATTGTCACCCGAATAAACATGATAATGGCTTTCTTCTTGTCTCTTGCATCAAGTTTGACCTCTTAGTACAATTATGTTCTTTAATCGCATTAATGATCTTTACTATTTTTTTTAACAAAAATGAATATTACAAAGAATCACATTTTATTTTTTAAAGATGTATTTTTATGTGTAAATCCATTTTGCTCTGTGTATGTCTGTGCATTGTATGTGTGCAATCTTTCAGAGACCAGAAAGGACATTGGGTAATCTGGGCTGTTGTTACAAACAATTGTAAGTCACAATGTTGACCCTGGAACCACTAAATAAGCAGTAAACTATAACTACCAAGCCATCTTCCAAGCCACCCTCATTTCATTTTTACATATGACAACTTCATGAAGTTATATGAACTTAGCTTTGGATTGTCACTTAAAAAATAAATAAGGGTGCAGAAAAGTGGCTAAAAGCAGGGGCTTTATAGTCAGAAAACAAACCTTTATTTAAATTTTCAATCTGGGTTAATAGCACTATGGTGGTTAAAAAGTTACTTAACTTCCTTACACACACAGTTTCTTAGGTGGGAATGCAGTGATCTGGCATTTGAAAAATACAGTCATGTCACCTATTTGTATAGCACACGTTTTCCATGTGTTCTAAAATATAAGAAAAATGATCAGCAAAAGGAAGCATCTAATAACATTGGTTCCCAAGCCAATGGGAGCAAGGGAATCCTTTTATCTTTAGGCAATAGCCATATCTCTGTTTGTTCCTCAGTTTTCATCTAAAGTAAAGTCAAAGGCAAAGAAATTAACCTGCAAATTCTACTTTGGAGTGATATACAGTGGTAACAGGTTGTATCAGCACTAAATTTTGTCAGTGGAATCAGCAAAAAGTCTTCAAATAGGGTTTAGCATTGAGTGGTGAGTAGGAAAATAAGGTCTTCCTTGGTCTACATTGGAAGGTCCACACATTCTTATAATCACAGGCATCTGTACAGTGATGACAAGTAGGTGCCCTAAGAAATGGAAGATTAAAATACAGGAATAACTCTAAAACTGGTCCATGATCAAAAGTCAAGTAACACCTCCAAGAAAGAAACCTTTCCTCCAATACTCTCAGCTCTCATGTTTTAGTTCTTGTTACGATGACAAAAAAATATAGCTGAGTCTTATAGCTACATACATAAAACAACCATGTTTTAATTAGAATAAGTCTACACATTAAAAACCAAGCATACCGTGAAAGTATGTGTACTTTGCTTTTGTAAAATTTGGTAGTTGACTAAACTCCAAGTGGGAAGTCTGCATTCTATCTGCATGTTTCATTAAAAAATAAGGTTGGAATCTATAGGGTTTATCCATAGTTACCCTTTGTATCCACAGATTTTGAGAAGAGCGAGAACTATGTCCATTCCATATCTTTTGAAGGGGTACATCACTGTTAATAAATCCAGAGCTCCCTAATTAGAAGCTGTCTTAGGGTTTCATTGCTGTGAAAAGACACCATGACCATGGCAACTCTTATAAAGGACAACATTAAATTGAGGCTGGCTTACATTTTCATAGGTTCAGTCCATTATCACCATGGTGAGGCATGGCTGTGTGCACTTAGACATGGTGCTGAGAGTTCTACATATTCATCCATGCAGCAGGAGACTGTGTTTGACATTGGGCATAGCTTGAGCATAGGGGACTTTAAAGTCTGCTCCCTCTGTGACACACTTTCTTCAACAAGGCTAGAACCCTTAATAATGCCACTCTCTATGAGCCACACATTCAGTCTATGGGGCCATACCTATTCGAACTACCACAGAAGCAAATTTGTACTAGTGGGAAACAAAACATTCCTAGGGAAGGCAGGACTAAGACATGGAAGTTTGCCTGGCTCAGTTCTTGGAAAAAAGTTATTGTTATACTGCACTTATTTGCAGTATGTATTGCTGTCAAAAGAAAACCTTTACTTTCATTTTTATTGGTGTAATAGTGAAAAAAGTGACAGTTAAAGAACACATGAGGCAGGCAAAACAAAAGATAGCTAGATAGCAAATACATACAGAACACTGGAAACTTACAGTTTTCTTTCTAGACTTTGATCCACATTCATCGTGGTCCTATTAAATATGAGAATGTCCAAAACTGCTTACTCTACTGCTTACTCAAGACTACAAGTATCTAATATACTCAGTGCATTTTTCTTATACTTAATTTTCACCTGTTTTAATGGAAATGTTTTCCTTCTATATAACACATCAAAATTGCTTCACCATGGTAATTCTGCTTGCCAAGTAAATAACATTTCTTCACTAGCTACTGCATTGCCTGGTGGTTCTAAGCACTGTACACAAAGATAAACAATTCACAGCTTTGCACCATAACTAGGTCCTCAAGTAATATGAATAAAATAAAATGTGAATTACCCAATTGCCTCAGTAATAAAATATAATTCCCAAGTCTCTCAAAAAAGTAAGTATAATAATAATTAGCACTAATTAATAATGAACCTTAGAATTTTAACTACATGAAGGGTACCAAACACATAGAAAATCATGTCTTAATAGCCAATGAAAAAAATCAATGAGTTAATCAAACAAACAAAAACTGGGTTTTACCAAGAGCTGAGATGGAACAATAGACCATCTAGACACTGCCCCACCTGGGGAATCCATCCTATAATCAGTCACCAAACCCAGACACTATTGCATATGCCAGCAAGATTTTGCTGACAGGACCCTGATACAGCTGTCTCTTGTGAGGCTATGCCAGTGCCTGGCAAATATAGAAGTGGATGCTCACAGCCATCTATTGGTTGGAACATATGGCTACTAATGAAGGAGCTAGAGAAAGTACCAAAGGAGCTGAAGGGGTCTGCAACCCTATAGATGGAATAACAATATGAACTAACCAGTACCCTCAGAGCTTGTGTCTTTAGCTGCATATGTAGCAGAAGATGGGCTAGTCGACCATCATTGGGAAAAAGAGGCCCCTTGGTCTTGCAAACTTTATATGCCCAGTACAGGGAAACTCCAGGGCCAGGAAGCAGGAGTGGGTTGGTTGGGGATCAGGGTGGGGGGAGGGTATAGGGGAATTTAGGGATAGAATTTGAAATGTAAATGAAGAAAATATGTAATAAAAATGTTTAAAAAAGAAAGTTAAGAAAGTAAAAAAAAAAGACTAAATCAAGAAAAAGTGTCAGACATACACAGATTACAGACTTATTTTAGTCAGAAATAGTCGAGGACAATTTTTAAATATTTGAAAGGTTGTCATATAGGGGTAGAGCCTTGTGGACTTCCCCTCATTCACATTGGAATATTGTACTGGTTGGTTTTGTGTGTCAACTTGAGACAAGCTGGAGTCGTCACAGAGAAAGGAGCCTCCCTTGAAGAAATGCCTTCAGAAGATCCAGCTGTAAGGCATTTTCTCAATTAGTGATCAAGGGGGTGAGGGGAAGGCCCAGCCAAATGTGGGAGGTGCCATCCCTGGTCTGGTAGTCCTAGGTTCTATAAGAAAGTTAACTGAGCAAGCCAGGGGAAGCAAGCCAGTAAGCAGCACCCCTCCATGGCCTCTGTATCAGCTCCTGCCTCCAACTTCCAGCCTTGTGTGAGTTCCTGTTCTGACTCCCTTTGATGAAGAACAGCAATATGGAAGTCAAACTGAATAAACTCTTTCCTCCCCAACTTGCTTCTTGGTCATGATATTTAGTACGGGAATACAAGCCTTGACTAACACAAATATGAACTGGTATTGTCATTATGCCTTTCCTGTTCAGGCAACCAGTAGTTCACGAGTTTATTTTTTCCTTTTGTGTCTAAGAGATACTACTAAGCAGCAAGTATCCTGGTCTTTGATCTTAAAACCATTTGTGATATTCCTTAAGCCTTGAGAGTAGGGGTTGCGTTGCTGAGGTTGGGAACCACAAATACACATATACATTTTGAGCAGTTCTGCATATCTGTATTTGTCTCTATCTGTAATAAGAAGAACCATGGATAAAGACCTATGTGTATTTGATGACAACCAGCAGAGAAAAAAAAAATCATTTTACTTTCCTGAAGAACTCCTTTATACATGGTCCCAAGTAGTCAGCCTTCGTCACATTTACATGCAAACAACACTAAATGCAAACAACACTAAATGCAAAAGATTGTATAGTCATGTATACATATAAAGTGTGAGTATATATGTGTATGTGTGTGTGTGTGTAAAACAGTAAAACGTATAAAGTTCTCAAAATAACTGTTTTAACAAAAGCATATTTGAAAAACATTTTGGTTTAGCAGATAAAAACCCCATCTACAGCTTATAATAATTTTGACCATAATAATTATTGAGGTTTCTGGTAAACACTGAGTCCTCCAAGATAAAATCACCCTCTAGGACAGTATTAACATTAATTATTTTTGTTTTGAAGTTGGAAATCACTTCAACAGCTTTTTATAGCATATACAATTTTCATTAAATATATAATTAAAAATAGAAACAATTAACAGAAAGCTTAATTATCTTCCAAAGGTTTGTTTGGCTAGATTAGAAAACACAATGAGAAATCATTCAGTACCTTGGATAGCTCTGGGAGGCCTGGGAGCCAATGCCCCAAACTGATTTAACTATTTCCTCCTTCCAAGCCTAATCCTCTTGTTAAAAGGTCCTGTCATTGTTGTGACTGATTCATTCCCCCTGAAATAAGAGAGACCTCCCTGTCTCACCCATACCCCATCACACACACAAAACATACTCACTTAAACATCTGGCCTGTTTGTCAAAAGGGAAGGCATCTTTTGACTGGGGAATATAGTTGTCACTTTAGAAAGCTGACCCAGGGAGCTGTATCTCATGGACGGTGACAGCTCATTCAAGGGAGGGTCTCTCTTGTTCACAATCTAGGATAAGGAATTTATCTCCAGGATGTGATAAAGAAGCCATCTGAAAGCAAGGCTAAAATATCACAAAACCAGAATTCAGTGATAGAGGTTCAAATCAACAACTCTCCCAAGAATGCCACACTGAATCATATCACTTTCGCATGAACTTTTGCATACATGGATTAACCTGTAAGAACCACCTATAAAATAATTGTCGTCACTAAAAGTAAAACTATTATTATGTGGTATGTGTCAGAAGTCTACGTTAAGTAAAACACTTTCAAGTATGTACTGTTCATCTTTCCCACTCTGCTTCCTTTGTTCCCCTGCTGTGTTCCTATGTGCATTTCTGCTTAGTAACTGTCACCTTTGAGTTGGATATTCACTTGCATACTTCTATCACATTAGATTACGAATTCCTTAAGAGTCTATATTGTAATTACTGCTATATCATCCATAATAGTAAACAGTATCCTAGACAGAGCAAGTACCAACATCTTTGCTGGACAAGGTAGATCTGAAATAATTCAACTCTGGTTTATAAAACAGCTGTTCTGAGCAGCATGATTGGGAACCATCCCAGTACATAATCTTATTACTGGAGAAGAGAAAGGGGGAAGAGTTGCTGTTTCTGACAGCAAGCATAACTCAGAGATTTGGGGCATCTGGAAATACTTACCCCATAAAGAATCCTACGAGAGTAACTAATACAAACCATGCTTTCAGATGAGAAATTGCTGAGGACTCGATTTATGCTCTCTTCTCTAGAGCTACATTTTAACATCTATAGGCAATATTATGAGAGTCCAGCAGAAAATGCACAAACACATGGTATCTTGGGTAACATGCAAATTAAAAAAGGCTCTGAAGAAGAAAAGGGATAGGATGAAGAAAGGAAGGAGAGAGAAAGAATGGAGAGAGGGAAGCAGTAAGAGGGAGAGGGAAGAAGAAAAGGGATTTATTCTTAAAAAGAAAAGATTATTAAAATTTGGTTTGAGGAGCAATCACCTAAATACACAGCTATACCACTCCTGGACATAAACCCAAAATATGCCCCACCATACTACAAGGATATGTGCTCTACTATGTTATGTTCATAGCAGCTTTGTTTGTAGTAGCCAGAAGCTAGGAACAAGCCAGATGCCCCTCAATTGAAGAATAGATACAGAAAAATGTAGTTCATCTACACTGTGGTTCATTTAATGCTTGAATTAAAAATAAGGACATCATGTATTTTGCAAGCAAATAAATGGAAGTAGAAAATATCATCTTGAATGAGGTGACCCAGAACCAAAAGGACATGCATGATTTGTACTGACTGATAAGTAGATATTAGCATAAAGTACTGGATTCCCATGATGTACCCTCCATACCCAAAGAAGTTAAACAAGAAGGAAGGCCCAAACAATGATGTTTGAATCACACTAAGAGGAGGAAACAAAATAGTCATAAGAGGTAGAGGGGAGAGGGAACCGAGGAGAGGAGGGATGAAGGAGGGGAATAGGAGTGCAGAACAAGGTATAGGGGCAGACAGGAGAGAGACCCAGGGGGCCAGGAAAATGAATGGAAATCTGCAGCTGCCTGGGATGGAGGGGGAAGGGGAGAATCTCTAGGAAATCCCAGAGACCTTAGATATGGGAGGCTCCCAGGAGTCAATGTGGGTAACTTTAGCTGAGATGCCTAACAGTAGGGACATGGAACCTGAAGAGGCTACCTCCTATAGCCATGCAGGAACTCCAGTGAAAGGATAGGGACACCAACCCATCCACTAAATTGTACCTAAAATTGGTCCTGTCTAAAAGAAATGCACAAGTGGAACAGAGACTGAAAGAAATGCCAACCAATAACTGGCCCATGGGCAAACACCAATCTCTGACATTATATACAATAAAAATATTATCTTATGCCTATAGACAGGAGCCTAGTATTACTGTCTTCTGAGAGTCTTTAGTCAGCAGGGGACAAAAACAGAAACAGAGACCCAGAGTCAAACATTACACAGAGGTTGGGGACATTAAGGAAGAGTTGGGGGACAGATTGAAGGCATAGAAGTAGATGGGAACCCCACAGGCAGACCAACAAAGTCAACAAACCTGGACCCCTGGGAAGTCTCAGAATCTGAGCCACTGAACAAAGAACATACATAGGCTAGAACAAGCCCTTCCAGCCACACCTTGGGCACATATGTAGCAGATAGGCAGCTCAGTCTTCATGGCTGCCCTGACTAGCCTCAGCAGGAGAGGATGCGCCTAAGCTGGCAGAGACTTCCTGTGCTAGGATTGGGGGATACACAGGGGGTTCTCACCCTCTCAGAGGATAAGGGGAGAAGGGCTGAGAGGAGGGACTCAGTGAGAGAAGGGCCGGGAGGAAAAACAACATTTGTGATATAAACAAAGTAATTAATTAATAAAAAGAAAACAATCTTCTTGTAGACTCGCAAGAATAAGACTGAATGGGAATAGTAAACGTGCTTTTGCTCAGTTTCTTAGGACTTCCTGGGTAAATGTTTTGGTGAGCTGCTTTGGGAGAGCTCTCTCTCTGAAGTTTATTGAAATAGATTTTTCTTTTTTTTTCCATTTTTTATTAGGTATTTAGCTCATTTACATTTCCAATGCTATACCAAAAGTCCCCCATATCCACACACCCCCACTCCCCTGCCCACCCACTCCCCCTTTTTGGCCCTGGTGTTCCCCTGTACTGGGGCATATAAAGTTTGCAAGTCCAATGGGCCTCTCTTTCCAGTGATGGCCGACTAGGCCATCTTTTGATATATATGCAGCTAGAGTCAAGAGCTCCGGGGTACTGGTTAGTTCATAATGTTGTTCCACCTATAGGGTTGCAGATCCCTTTAGCTCCTTGGCTACTTTCTCTAGCTCCTCCATTGGGAGCCCTATGATCCATCCATTAGCTGACTGTGAGCATCCAGAAATAGATTTTTCTACGTAAATAACTAACCAATAATTACTAAAAATTCCCAACGTTTAGTCTGTGCCTAGTTTTACCAACATCAGATTGACAGTCTATTTTTACTCTTAGAGATTTTTTTTTTATCCCACACACCATTTTCTAGTGAGTCAAGATAGTTATTAAGAATGGGGAGGGCTCACTTTAGAAAACCATCCGTGAGTGAGCTCTCTTCTCAATTCAGCAAGTTTCCCATTTACTGGGAATCAATTCCGCCAAATGTTTCCATGCAGCACATAAGGAACCATTGTACAAAGCCTCCGATCTCACTTAAACGTGAGCCTTGTGCAGCACGCATCCAAATTTCCATAAAAGTTACTCTGCTGGTGATCCTCCTCATTTCCCTCCATCTGTAATGAGTAGTTTCATTTTTCTTTCCTGCCCCAAGAACACCTAATCCTCACATTTTAACAAACAGAATTTGAGAGCATTTGTTGCCAAGAACCTGAGCATAATACAGCTGTGATGTTCCCATAACAGCTGTGATGTTCCCTGGTGGGTGTTAGCTCCTTACTTGTTAGTACATCATATATATTTTTTCAACATTTTAGATATGATTAGTTACAGGCAACATACTAAATATTCAAATTTAATTTAGTTAGGGTATCATCCTGCTCTCAGAGGCCTGTAAATTAAAGGGCACGAGAATTATAAGCATCATTTGGGCTTAAAAACATCAACCCATAGACATTCTTCTTGACTTGTCACCTCAGCTTTGTGCAGAATCAGGAATCTAGGTGAGGAGAACACAAAATCCAGGCTGCAGACAAGGCTGAAATTGTAACTGTCTCAGTGCAAACATCTGGCGAGCTCCGGACTCCCCACCACTGAGAACAACACAAAGACTGAGATGGAGCCGGGAGAAAAGAGTCTTCAAAGCCCTAGACAATAAGCCCAAGGATGACAGAACACTCCTGCCAATTACAGACTTACTACAAACAAAGAACAGGGCTGTAGACACAGCTCAGAGGCTGAGCACCTGCCTGGAACTCTGGAAACTTGACTCAATCTCCAGCACTAACTGGAGGGGGAGCAGTTGTGTGAGAAGACGAATAATCACACACTCAGAATGAAGCCACTATCTTTCCAAGTTACAAAATTAACATTTTAATAACCTATAAATCAAATATTTTTTTAAAAAATCCAAGTGACCATTTTAAGAACAAAAACTTTTGTAATTATTAAATAAGTGCTAGTAGTATAGTGTGACATCAAATAAATCTAAGTATAAAATAAAATTTGTATAAAATATGAATGAAATAAAATAGGGACATTCTGGGTTATTTTTTCCTCCTTTTCTTCAGCCAAGTACTATCCAAGAAATCACTAACCCTCTTGGGTACTGGTGTTCTCTTTCTTCGTCTGTAAAACAAAGACCTTGGACTAGAAAATAATTAAATTTAATTCTAGGAATAAATAGGCATTTCATTAAGTCTGTACACAAATCTGTCTTGTATTTAAACAGCTACAAAAAAGAAGATAGTTTCTGTATTTAATGCATGTGTTGTAGGTTTTAGAATTTACACTCTAGTTAGTCATAAAATTAATTGACTTTTGTTTTTCTTTCAAAACAATAACAGATGATTGGGATGTGCACAGAGAACCAAATAAACAACAGAGACCACGTGACCTTTCCTAGTTCTGTTTCTTTCAAGCACGGCAGAGCTAGGCGTGGAGGGTAAGAGCCAAGCTGTCAGTGGCTGGTAGGAACCATGCCAAGAAACTCCATCACAACTCCTTTGAGCAGACCATATCAGCAGAGGGTGAAAGAATTCTTTAGCATCCGACACTACAAAGCCAAGATCAGAGTATAAAACAGTCTGCCAGGAGTTGGATTTAAGTTGTTGGAACCACACAGAGGACTGTCTTCTGCACCTGAATTCCATGACTCTACAATGCAGTTAGAGACCAGAGTCAGCCTGTCCTCGGCACTGTGGCAGTGCCCTGGCAACCACCGGTTCTGAATGAGAACATCCACAGGATGCTATTAGAGCAGACTAAAGTATTTGGCAACATGAAAAATTAAACCAGCTCAAGAAAAAATGATAAAGATCCAAATTCCGTGAATGACATCTTTCCCAATGATCACATCTCAGTTTGGCTCAAGTAGGACGTATTTCTTCTCTGAGAATAGAATATCTTAGACAGCATTAGGTAATATTGTGAGTGATGGAAACTGCAAAGAAAACAGAATAAATGCTGGAAGTTTATCCTCAAGGAACATGTGCAAAGACTATCCTTGAGAAGAAATGGCAACCATGTCTGCTATCTACCTCTGCCGCCCACATGGCAGAAAGAAACTGTACAGTAACAGCATTCTTAGTACCAGGGCTCACAACCTCACCTTCTTTTTTCCCTAATAGAGCAGTAGATAACAATTGCAAATTTTTTCTGTCCAATAGTGCTTACATAATCCAAGGAATGCACCATAGTAAATCTCCTTCCCAGATGAGGAACTAGATGTCGGAGGTATTAGCTGATTTGTAGAAAATCATGTAGACAAATCTGGCTGCCTGTTGTGTGATGATCAGACCCAAGATGATGACAGGTAAGTTTTTATGAGGTTAATAGAATGGAAGGCTGTAATCCAAGTCTACCGAGAAGCTGTTTCGTGTCCCCTATCACTGTTGTTCTGTACCCTGTTTTATTGCCATTTCCTAGTACCTGAATACTCAGAGCTCTGACATTCCCATTCTTACAGTCTCTTGTTCATTGGACTTGTTTATTCTCCCCACTCTCTTTCATGTATTTAGACATTTTCTAATTTTAAATCCCTGAAACCCTTATTGTGGAGAGTATATATACTTTCTCACATCATAGCAAGGATAAGAAAGATCTCACCTTAGAAAAAGCCCTGTAGGATCCCAAAACACCTACTTACTGTTGCTGTTGCACAAACTTCCCTTGGGGAGACATAAACAAATACTTACTCAGATAGGGCATTGATGATTGATCAAAGTACCAATTTCATGGGAGCCTGGCTCTGTGAATCAATGCGTGTAAATATTTCCCTGCAGGAGGATAATGAAAGGTTTACATGCATGCATATGTGCGACCCCAGGCAGTCCGACCTTGACCAAAAGGTCTTAACCTGGTATGGATGATGACTTCCCTCCCTATGGCTGCATGGATGGAGTTCTTCCTTCAGTTAACTTCCTCCCTTTATATTCTCTAGCACTTCCTGAAACTCAAGCAGCTGAGGCCAGACCACATACAGATGACAGGGAAGCCATTGAAAAGGGAACTAAAATCTCAGGTGAGCCATGAATGTTTCTTTCCATTCTTCTTTCTATGAGGGATGTCAACAGGCCCACTGATATGGGTCTTAATCAAAACTGCTGTGCTCGAGGCTGTAATGACACTTCTACTCAAAGGACAGCATCACACAACAACTACATTTAAAATTATTGTTGTTTACCTCCTTGTGATTGTATTTGCACTCAAGTAGTAAATATCTGACTCCCTAAAAATTGATATAACATATCATAAAATGTTATGGATATGTCTTTGTAGATCTTTGCTGCTTCATCTTGAGTATAACTTTTAAGTAATCTATCTTAATTTTGTAATAGAAAAAAACTAGACGGTCACACCAAGGTATTTTATATTATTTGTGACTATTGTGAAGGGTGTCATTTCCCTAATTTCTTTCTCAATCCATTTATTCTTTGAGTATAGAAAGGCTATAGATTTGTCTGAGTTAATTTTATACCTGGCCACTTTGCTGCAGTTGTTTATCAGCTGTAGGAATTCTCTGGTGGAATTTTGTAGTCACTTAAGTATACGATCATACCATCTACAAATAGAGATATTTTGACTTCTCCCTTTCCAATTTGCATCCCTTTGACCTCCTTTTGCTGTCTAATTGCTCTAGCAAGAACTTCAAGTGCTATCTTGAATAGATGCAATGGCTTTTTAAATGGCTTTCTTTCATGATGTTTTGAAATGTCATTTATTTGTATTTGTCTCCACGTTTAGGTGATAATAATGGACAATTGTTTTAGATAAATTATATACTCCTTTTCCCTTCTCTGTTGCCAAATTACTTACAACACTTTACGAGCTTCTCTCAGTAGTTGGACTTTGGTTTATTTCATCTAAACAGGATCCACAAGGTAGAATGTGTGGTGCTTTCCATTCACTCGAAGTCTCATCTTTACATATGGAGCACTAAAAATATTCCCTTGGGAAACCCCATTGTTAGTTAGATACACAAAGGGAGAATCGACTACAGTATGGAGGCAGGGAAAAAGAAATGTTTGTGTTGATACTCTGGCATATTACTAGTTTGATGTCTTATTTGATATCAGTAAAGAATATGATCCTGGGATCTGATGACAACGTTGCCAGAGGAGAGTGTGTTGTTCTGAAGAAACTTTTGAGGGCCACTGCATCTCAACTCTGAAATGCTAGAGTATGGATGTGATGTACTTGTAATAATTAGAGGCTCAAAGAAATTTCAATTTGTGGGTTCTAATTCTTAGCAAACTGTTTATGCATTTGTTAGTGTTGTTCAGGACACAAAGTTTTCATGGTTGGTCATTCTATAACTCTGCATATAGTAAGAATTCTATCATCAACTCCCCAATTGAGAACACTATATTCTGACAACATTTTTACATAAAGTAATATTCCACATTTACTGGGATAAAGATAAATACATTTAGTAATGATGATAACATGCACTAACAAACAAAAAATTCTTCCTGCAATGTAAACAAAATTCATGGCCTCTTTACATAATCCTTATAACATCCCACACTGTAAGTGAATACTGAGGTCAGGGGGTTAAATATCAAATTACTTCTAAAAACAAGAATGTGAAAGATATAAGCTGTTGTTTCAGGTCCCAGGAACATCAAAACACTCAATCTTAATACTATTTCATGTTTTTCTACAATGCAAACTCCCAGTAATGGCCTTCATGTGAACACAGTGTCCTCTATCAGCATGAACGTGACCATCCTGGAGAGATACTCAGCCTTAGAGAACAAGGGTACCGCTAGCAAAATGCGAAGGGAACTAAATGTGATGGTGTCAGTTTTCACAAAGAGAATACAGCGGTAATGAAAATTGGAGAAAATTCTCTAGGGAAATAGTACTTCATACTGAGAACACCTTGGATCCAAAAATTTTGAGACAAAATAGTATGCACGGCACTTTCTAACAGTACAATGAGGGCTTTCAGCCCAGCCAAGCCTCCGCAGGCAGTTTCCAAATAAAAGGTATCCATTGAGTCTGATTCCACATGAAAACCCTAAGTTCAGACTGAACTCTCAAACTGCCTAAATGCAAATTATAACTTTAAAGTACACTGGGTTGATGGGGAAAAGGTAAACGATCAAAATTTTAAGAGAAGGATAAAGATATCTATCAGTTATGATTACAGATATTTTACTATATTTTACTAAGCTGGACATGTTTGATAATATGTTCTTATTAAGTTCCTATGATAAAGTTTGCTTTCTAAAAGAAAGAGTCAGAAATGATCTATTCAAAAAGAGTTGATATGTTGAAAAGTCCAAAGATAGACTGGGCTACATAGCAAAGTCCTGCCTTAAAAATGTTGTAGATATGCACACACACACACACACACACACACACACACACACACACACACACACACACACACATACACATATGTATGTATACATTAATGTATCCATTACAATTCTCAATTAACATAATAATATTGTGAGAAAAAATTTAATGTATTAACTAAACAAAACCAATTTAAAGAAATAGGCATAGTATGGTTTAAAACTAAGTATTTGAAGCCGGGCATGGTGGCGCACGCCTTTAATCCCAGCACTCCGGAGGCAGAGGCAGGTGGACTTCTGAGTTCAAGGCCAGCCTGGTCTTCAAAGTGAGTTCCATGACAGCCAAGGCTATATAGAGAAACCCTGTCTTGAAAAAATAACCAAAAACAAAAACCCTAAATATTTGTAGTTAGAGGCAAAAAAAAAAACCCAAAAAACAAAAACAAAAACATTAAATATGTGTAGCTCCAAATGGTCACAAAACTCTCATCCAACACTAAGGCTCTAAGTATTTTTATTTTCCCATCCATCAACTTAGTTTTAGTTAAGTTTTTTTTTTTTTTTTTTTTTTTTTTTTAGTTTGAAAACACGCTGCAAGAGTATCAGTCACTGTCTCTGTGTGCAAAACGACTGGGAGTTTAGAACATGAACTTGAAAACTAACTGCTCATAACTAACTGCCTCATAAGCTAGGAGCTAAATAACTTTGCCTATATTTCCTGAAAACTCTGCACCGCATTTTCCTGATATAAAAAAGTTACATGCATTTCTATAGAATATAGGTTAGGGTTACTGTAAGATTAAATATACACATGCACACACAGGCATGCACATATATTATCTGTCAATACATAAATACAGTGATTAATGTCTGACATTTGTAATTCAACGAATATTTGAATTATTGGTTACTAATTATGGTATTAGTAATTTTATCATTGAAGAATACTGTGGTCCCGCTAGAAAAAAAATTCAACCTGTGGCCCTACTAGAAAAATAAATACATTTTATTTACATTCAAACAAAATAAGCAAGTCATTTAAAAAGACTGTCTTTCACAGCACAAATACTTATCTGTTATACTAGTTTATTTACAAGGCATCTACTGAATGTAAAGTTAGGGCTATGCTCTAATTATGACAATTGATACAAACACACATACACACCAACATTAGAATTGTAAGATAAATATTGATTATTATTCTGGTTTTGTGCACTATCTCCCTTACATCTAAATGCTCTGTGTCTGCTACACTCAATCTATTCCTAACTGAATAAACATTAAAGAACAATAAGAACAGTCACATCATCATCATCACCACCACCACCACCACTATCTATCTATCTATCTATCTATCTATCTATCTATCTATCTATCTATCTATCTATCTACCTACCTACCTACCTACCTACCTATATATTTTGCTTCTATATCCATGGCCCTAAGCCCTCTGTAAACAACCAGTGGCCAAGCCCAAGCACATTCGGGGGTCACACATTTCCTGTCATGTTTGTAAATATAAGTGAAACTCAGTGAATTTCAAAAGATCGGGAGAAAGCCTTTCCCTCTTTGCCACCTTAGCCTTCAAACTCCACCCTTCCACACTATTCCCTGGCAAACAATTTCTTTAAGCTAGCTATTCTGCATAGAAGAAGTTTGTTGACCCCTCACACTCTATAGAAATAAGAGAACATACAAAAAACATGATTTATAGGAATAAACTGTGCAGTGTTGATCTTCACAGATGAAATCCCCAGGTCCACCCTGTAGCACTAAAGGAATGTTGCAAATGAGTTGTGGAATGGCCATACCAAGTCCCCTTGTTTGTGGCCAAGCAGGAAAAGATCTCACAGGAGTCCTTGTTCTCTCTCTCTCTCTCCATGGAAAGACATGTCACTGTTCTCCAAAAGAGAATCCTAGAAGTCTCTCTTTAAAAATGTGACCAACTATATGCAAACTGGATTTTGCCTATGAACAAATTTGATTAAAACAAAAGTAAAGCAAAATCATTTTATCACACACAGAATTTAATTCCAATATAATCTTTTGTGTAAATTTAAATCAAATGCAGTGATAAGGACTCAAAATTATGGAAGGACAAAACCCACACACATACAGTACATTTTTGCTGTGCTGATCTGTTTCAAATACTGTTCTACATTGGAGGACTATTTTCACAAAAAGTTAGGGAAGGCATTCAATTCCCAGATGTTACCTTCTTTAGTGTCTCCATTACAGGCCATTACTTGCTTTTCTGTGCCTTGACTTGTGACTGTGTCTTGGCTCAGGGTGAGTAGGGAGATCAAAGTTCCTGTCCTATTCATGAAAACACACACTCAGAAACCCATCCATTCTCTGGCCAATGTTTCAACCACCACCTTGGAGGACAGCTCCCATGCCACACCTGTCCTGCTGCTTGTACTTCTGAGCTGCAATCATTTTCTCCAGCTCCCATTGGATGTTCACTTGAATGCCAGGCATCAAAATCCTTTTTTTACAGGAGTCTTTAAAAGTCTTGCGGACTTCACTCAGTGTCATTTGGGGATGGATATAATCTCTGTTGCCTCTGAGGGCTTTACATTCAAAAGAAATAAAAACGACGAAGAAATACAACCAAGGAGAAGAGGTTCCACAAGGATTTTATAATTTGCATAGTCACTGGAGGTATACTGATGGTGACAGATAAGTATCTTTGAACAGTTCCCTACGTTTTGGGACTCTTTGACAGTATGAGTTCAGACAGAGTTGCTTACATCTGAGACCAAACCAGGAAGAGGCCGATTTCTAGCAAGAACAAGTAGAAGGCATTTGGCACCCAGCTTGTAAAGCTGACCACTGTCTTCATAGATTCTCAGAGGCCATATAACCTAAGGGAAACCCTTGGTGGGGTCTCTTTGGTACTCTGCCTAGAGATTGTGGATGCTTATTAATAACTGGCTTTTCTGTTTAAGCCAGCTTGAGTATATGCTATAATTTCCCATTCAAAGACCTGTGTAATCCACATATTTTTTATTGAAAAAATGCTTACAATATATTTTGATCACACTTTATCTCCCAACTCCTCCAGGATCCTTCACACCTCCCCAGCCACCCAGTCCCATGACCTTCCTTTCTCTCTCTTTAGGAACCAATCAGGCAAACAAAACACCAGCACTTTTTAAAAAGAAAAAAAGAAAGAAAGAAAGAAAGAAAGAAAGAAAGAAAGAAAGAAAGAAAGAAAGAAAGAAAGAAAGAAAGAAAGAAAGAAAGAAAGAAAGAAAGAAAACATGCAACACACACACAAAACTTCCTAGCCCACATATAAAATTCTTGAGATTCTGCTAATTCTCCTTAATGAAATTTAAGGGGAAAAAAAGACTGATTTCCAAAACAAGAGCATTTATTGTCACCTCTGCCACATTTAGACACCAAGTTATATTGAATGCTGTACAAAAATCCCTATAGTCTTCTGTGGGCTGATAACACTGGAGATATGGGATTATACATACACTCCAGATATGTAACTATGTGTTGTGATTTGAGTTGGAAATATCAACTACAGCTCCTATTTTGAACACTCAAACCTTGCCTTAGACTTACAGTACTGTTCTGAAGGCTGCAGAGGCCAATGGGGCCAGGTTGACAGAGGTAAGTCACTAGGGGAAGATGCTTAAAAGTGTTATATCTACTCATAGATCTGGTCTAGCTTGCTCTGCTTCCTGGTTGAAGGGCACCATGTGAACACCTCTTCCTGGAGCTTCCAAACCCATGGACTGGCCACTCCTCCCACCACTCCCTCCCTGTCGTGGAACTCTTTCTCTGAGCATAGCAGCCATTATCTTAATCAGGGCACCAGAAAGAGTCCCTCAATGAGATCAAGTCTTCTCTCAAAGAAGGTGGAACAAGTCATTTAGCCTCACCTGAGATTCCAGCCACTCACTCACCTCCTACAGGCCTACCTCCAAGGTTAATGGAATTCTGCCCTGGGTGTATACATGGTGTCAAAGGTACTATTATATATATGTAAAAACCATACATTGAAGAGTCCATCTATGAAACTTTGGGGGAAATCATTATCTAGGCTGTGGTATAACTTTTGGAGGTAACACTATTTGCTATAACCCCTAAATAGTTCTTTAAGTAACTGCTTACCTATGCTCTCATAAATAAGTTCAAAAACTCATTGGCCCTTGAAGCTGAACTTGGGTCAACAATTTGTTTTGCCTGTTGGTGGTGTCCTGTTTAAGGTTACAATGGCTATTGTTCATGCCCTCCTGGAAAATGTTAATACAATACCTCCACACCACGATGGATTGGAATCTCTCAGAGGCACTGAGCTGAAATGAGCCATGCCTTCATAGATCCTAGTATTCTCTCACAGCAATATGAAATTAACTAAACATTGCAATTTCTTTATCAAGGATATTTAGTGTTTTTCTGAAAAAAAATTATAAGACTCAAATCAATGGAGCAAGTTGTGATAATCCATTTCCTTCACTTTGGGGGGGGGGGTAAAAAAAGCCAGACATTCTACAACTTGGTATCCTAAAGAGGCAGCTGGTGATCACTAATAATCAGCCTTTTACAGCTATAAGTATAACATGATGCTCAGTACTGTGTGATGCTCAGCACTGTGTGGTGCTCCTCAGTACAGCCTGGTGCCCCTCAGTACAGTCTGATGCTCAGTACAACCTGATGCTCCTCAGTACTGTATGATGCTCAGTACAGCCTGGTGCTCCTCAGTACATCCTGGTGCTCCTTAGTACAGCCTACTGCTCCTCAGTACAGCTTGGTGCCCCTTAGTACAGCCTGGTGCTCCTTAGTACAGCCTACTGCTCCTCAGTACAGCCTGGTGCTCCTCAGTACAGCCTGGTGCTCCTCAGTACAGCCTGGTGCTCCTTAGTACAGCATGAGCTCTGGGGTCAGAATATCTGAATTTGTCTCAGTTCCAACCTGCAGGAGTTCTGTCAGTTTAAACCATATAAATCCCACAACCATGTATTAGTTTATCTGTAAAACTATAATTATAATACCTACTTCTAATGAGTTTTGTAAACACCGGATAAGAAAGTAGCTAGAAGGTGCCAAGCACACTGATTAGCATACATTTCACACTCAATAAATGTCACACACCATTAGCATTAGCAATGCAACTAGCATTTATCCTGTGGTGCAGTGCCATATTTAGAGAAGGGTCTCTAAAATTTCAATATTTGGCTAAGGTCTGCACTGTAGTATGTATGTATGTATGTATGTATGTATGTATGTATGTATGTATGTATGTGTTTACTATAGCCCTTTACTATTAAGGATATGTTATTCCAAATGTGTTCTCCCGTTCTTTGAGTGGACATTTAAAACTAAAGTGCCAACACTCCAGGGCTGAAAAAAACATACTGTAAGCTGTCTCTCAAAAGACTGAGCAGCTCTTGATAGACTGCTGCTTGGTCTTTGCTTTAAAACAGGTTTTCATCATCAATGTCCTACATGGGCATTTTGGCCTCAGATTAGAAAGGCAGTGGGCTACTGCAGGATATCTATTGCGGGTATGGGATCTCATGTTTCTAAATATTCATTTCATTCCCATTTCTTGTTGGTGTTTGTTTTAGTAGGAGGTCATTGCCAGTGGATGGAGGGAAATTATTTGTTTTGAAATAACTGGGTGCCATGCCTTATGTAATTATTTTTAAACCAAATAATTCCCTGGGAGAATTACATATCTCACAAATGTCAAACGGTTGGTTGTTGGCACCAAGTGTTGCAGTAAAAACAGTCTGCAAAGGTACTTGGAAACATTTGTGTTGATTTCGTCACCACTGTAGTGTGACTACGGTATCTATGGGGTTGATGCCTGAAAGTTTCCCTTTTAAATAGGATCATATCAATATGTGTTGGTTTTGTTTAGAATCTACATGCTTTTGAGAACCCGATTAATGTTCCCTACCATGACACCAAACACGGTAATAATTTTGATACATCACTACATATATCTGAAGAATAATCAATTTATTGTTAACAACTTGAAGCTGAGCCAATAAAGGCCCAAATAAATTATCCTTTTATTAATAAGAGACTTCTAGAAACTAGTATTCCTCTTTTTTTTTCTGTAACAATGATACCCAGTATTCATAATAACGACCCTGAAGCCATGAACTTTTTAAACCTCTCTGATGGATACATATAACCTCACTACTCAAAGCATAACCCTGAAAAAAGCAACATTAGTATCTCATGGGAGCCTGTTAGACATATAGAACCCCAGGCCCTTACCCAGCCTACTGAATCAGAGTGAGTATTTTAACAAGATCCCCAGCTATCTCACCTACACATTAAATTCTGTGAGGCATTGCTGTATGCTCACGAAGAGTTGCAGACTTCTGATCTCCAAGATCCTTTCAACATGTGAGTCCCAATTTACCTGAGATTCTAATACTGTCTTCTAGAAGCCACAAATTTTTGAAAATCATTTAGTGTCTTTAGATGATCTTTTCTAATACTAATCTTTTGTGGGGTGACACATTGTAAAGTAATAGTGGCTCCTAGAAAATGACTAACATTAGACTGCTGTACCTTTTCTGGTGCAATACTCAAACCATTATTTTTTAAAGTTTCATTAAGCAAGCCATAAGCTTGCTGCATACTTTCTTCTTCAGGTCCACAAATTACAATGTCGTCCATATAGTGACAAATTTTTAAGGAGGGGAAACCATCCCTAACCAGTTGTAAAGCTTTTCCTACATATAACTGACATATGGTAGGGCTATTTGCCATTCCTTGGGGTAATACCTGCCATTGGTACCTTTTATCAGGTTCCATATGATTAATAGAAGGCAAGGTGAATGCAAATCTAGGTTTATCTTTCTTATTTAATGGAATTGAAAAGAAACAATCCTTAATATCTACTACTATAATTCTCCAATCCTTAGGTAGAGCTGATATGTAATATGTATTATGAAGAACTACTCAGGGAAGGCTAGTCATCCTTTAAGTCACTGTTATAACAGATATCTATCAAGTACCCATCATGTGCCGGACATGGCTCTAGTCACTGGAACAAAGCCTTTCTCTGTCATAAAGCTTAGTGTGGACAGTGAGCAAATATTTAGGGAAATAGATAATCTGTCAGGCAGCAATGAGTGAATGAAAACTAAAAAGGAGTGTGAGGAAGATGACAAGAAATGCTGAGGGATGCTGCATTTAAAATTCAGTTGCCAGGGATATCTTGTGTGTAAGACAGTATCGGAACCAAGATGTGTAGGGAGCTAGGCCCTGGGTGCTACATTCCTGCAGACAGATTATTTCAGCAAAGGAAGACAGAATCTCTACAGCTGAAAGATGTTGAAAGCCACCAAAGGAAGATGCTGGCCCCTCTAGAATAGAAAGGTAAGGCAGAGAAGAAAAGAAGAGACCAGTGAGGTAGGACAAAGGTTACCATAAAACTTCTAAGAATTATCAAACACATGAACCAGATGCACTACACACATTTGGATAAAAACCTGATATAACCAGCCCAGGTTGGTTCAACGGTTCCAAAGATGCCCAGGATATGCATCTACAGAAAGCCTTTCCCAGAGAAGGTGAGGTTCAAAGGCTGTTGGGGGGGGGGACATGTTTCCATCAGAGAACAATTTATTCTTCTCTGCCTCAGGGGAAGATTTAGCCTTAAAATATAGTCGCTAAGTACTCCTGGCAAAAACCAGATTCTGTTTCAGAGGGTCTGGCACATACTTGGCAAGGAACATACTAAATTGGAATTAAATAATAATCCCATGACTGGCTTTAATTCAGAGCCATATCTTGGCTACTTTTTTTAAGGCTTATGTACATAAAATTATTCTAGAGTATATTCTGACAGCATCCTAGCCATCTTGTCTGAACATGTGTTTCAGGAACTCGGCTGCCTCTGGCCATTGTGTGCTCTCGTCTTAGACAGCACAGATGACCACTGCTGTGTCCTTATTGTTTCGCATGCACAGCTTGTGCTTTGCGGGTCTGTGCCAAGTGCTCATTGGGAGACGCACAGTTTGAGTAGCAAGGAGAACGTTCTCTTCTCACTGCCACATGTAAACCACACGAAAGGAAGTATGACTATCCTGCTTAAGAAGTTCTGCCAGTAACTGTGGGGATTGGCCCACCCTACAAATAAGAGCAATCAGTTTGTACAACCTTTGTACACAGGTTAATCTCATCCATGCTAATCTCTACCCATTATGGCAATGAAGATGCTGCAATATCCCACATGCACAAAGCCTTCAATCAAGTTAAGGTTCCACATCAGCTCCATTCTAAAATATTTCCTCTTCTCCCTCCAGAATGAAGAGTGTATAAATCTGTTAGGGCTCAATGAGCTTTCCAAGGATTCCCAATCTAATCCAGCCAAAAAGGAATTTGTAGCTCAAAAGGAAAGAAAAGAGAACTAAGTAAAAATAAAGATAATAAATGGATGTCATTATTCACTTAGACAGATAAGATCCACTTTAAGAAAATTAATCTACAAAAAAAAGTAAAAACTAAGGGATTATGATTCACAGAACATTTCCATTCCCATTCTCAGGTATCTGAAGAACTGGAACTGCCCGGGCCCCATGTCAAACATGAACACATGAGAAACTAGTACCTGACCAAGGCAAAAGGGGCTCTGCAAAGATTCCCAGGTCTCTGGTAGTAGATGAAGCCTTCCAACCCGGAGCCTTCACATCCCTCACACACCAGGGTAACCCACACCTTTGCCTGGGAGAGAACTTTCTCTAATGTGCTCTAGTGTGCCTTCCTAGATCATTAACTACTTCTAGAAAGGAACAAAGTGGTGGAGGGAACTATGAAATTTAAAGTTAAAAATGGCAGGAACCATTTCTAATTGAAAATAAATCATAATTGAAGACGTAGACCTCTAAAATTTTAATGCAAGCCGATAGAAAAATTGGATTCGATTTCTTAAAAGTTTAATTCTCAACAATTCTCAGCGACTTAACCTTGCAATGCTAGTGTGGATTTCCAACTAATTAGATAACCATCTATCCCACTACTGAGATAACTAAGTGCTATGGTGACTGACAGTGCTGCAAAAGCAAAATGCCCACTCAAAGTTTGGTACATAAAACCTGAACTGTTTTTGAGAGGCCATCAGCTACAACTAAAATAATAGGAAGGAGGGAGGCAAAGAGAAAATAAATAAGTCAGCTATTTGGCCCAAATTACCTTCGATATCTGCAGACATGAGGTTAAAGAGATTAATTGACCAATCAACAATTTCTCAAGATGTGACATAGTGCAAGCTCATGCATCAGACAGCCATATCATGTAGCTATCTAAAATTTCCCCTAAGGGATTGCAATATATCACACATATATTAAGATTCATGATCAGATGACCCTTCAAGCAAGCAGGGCTATATTTTCTCAGGACATAGAAATGAGCTCAGATTATTATGAGAGCCCCAACTGTCTGCTTATGCCTGTATTATTTCAGCAGTAATATATATATATTTTTTTGGTTCTGGTTGTCCACAGTGGAAGAGTGTTACATAGCAGGATTGCTTTATTCTCCAATGACCATAGATAACATTTTCCATTCCCAGTGACCTGCTTTTTGGAGTCTTATGTAAGTTGAACAATCCATTCACAAACATAGTCCTCTCATTTTAGTCACTAGAAAATTGAGATGTTGCCGCCTGGCTTGGGAGCCGGCCTCAGCCTCAGCAGCAGCGGTCGCCATCTTGGTTCCGGGACTCAGCAGAACTTAGGAAATTAGTCTGAACAGGTTAGAGGGTGCGCCAGAGAACCGGACAGCTTCTGGGACGGGCAGAAGCACAGAGCCGCTGAGGCAGCAGCCTGGGCGGGCCGCAGACAACCGGCCACCATCCGGACCAGAGGACAGGTGTCCGCCTGGCTTGGGAGCCGGCCTCAGCCTCAGGAGCAGCGGTCGCCATCTGGGTTCCGGGACTCCGCGGGACCTAGGAAAGTAGTCTGAACAGGTTAGAGGGTGCGCCAGAGAACCGGACAGCTTCTGGGACGGGCAGAAGCACAGAGCCGCTGAGGCAGCAGCCTGGGCGGGCCGCAGACAACCGGCCACCATCCGGACCAGAGGACAGGTGTCCGCCTGGCTCGGGAGGCGGCCTCAGCCTCAGGAGCAGCGGTCGCCATCTTGGTTCCAGGACTCCCTGGAACTTAGGAATTTAGTCTGCACAGGTGAGAGTCTGCACCACAGAAGCTGACAGCTTCTGGGAACTGCCAAAGCAACACAGCTTCTGAGAGAGGCCCTGTTTTGGGCCTTCTTCTTCGACCAGGAGGAGGTCCAAAAACAAGATATCTGCGCACCTTCCCTGTAAGAGAGCTTGCCAACAGAGAGTGCTCTGAGCACTGAAACTCAGAGGAGAGAATCTGTCTCCCAGGTCTGCTGAGAGACGGTAACAGAATCGCCAGAAGAACAATCTCTAAACAGAGTCAACTATAACTACTAACTCCAGAGATTACCAGATGGCGAAAGGTAAACGTAGGAATCCTACTAACAGGAACCAAGACCACTCACCATCATCAGAACCCAGCACTCCCACTTCGCCCAGTCCAGGGCACCCCAACACACCCGAAAACCTAGACCTAGATTTAAAAGCATATCTCATGATGATGGTAGAGGACATCAAGAAGGACTTTAATAAATCACTTAAAGAAATACAGGAGAACACTGCTAAAGAGTTACAAGTCCTTAAAGAAAAACAGGAAAACACAATCAAACAGGTAGAAGTCCTTACAGAAAAAGAGGAAAAAACATACAAACAGGTGATGGAAATGAACAAAACCATACTAGACCTAAAAAGGGAAGTAGAAACAATAAAGAAAACTCAAAGTGAGGCAACACTGGAGATAGAAACCCTAGGAAAGAAATCTGGAACCATAGATTTGAGCATCAGCAACAGAATACAAGAGATGGAAGAGAGAATCTCAGGTGCAGAAGATTCCATAGAGAACATCGGCACAACAATCAAAGAAAATGGAAAATGCAAAAAGATCCTAACTCAAAATATCCAGGAAATCCAGGACACAATGAGAAGACCAAACCTACGGATAATAGGAGTGGATGAGAATGAAGATTTTCAACTCAAAGGACCAGCAAACATCTTCAACAAAATTATTGAAGAAAACTTCCCAAATATAAAGAAAGAGATACCTATGAACATACAAGAAGCCTACAGAACTCCAAATAGACTGGACCAGAAAAGAAATTCCTCCCGACACATAATAATCAGAACAACAAATGCACTAAATAAAGATAGAATACTAAAAGCGGTAAGGGAAAAAGGTCAAGTAACATACAAAGGCAAGCCTATCAGAATTACACCAGATTTTTCACCAGAGACTATGAAAGCCAGAAGAGCCTGGACAGATGTTATACAGACACTAAGAGAACACAAATTCCAGCCCAGGCTACTATACCCAGCCAAACTCTCAATTACCATAGATGGAGAAACCAAAGTATTCCACGACAAAACCAAATTCTCACATTATCTCTCCACGAATCCAGCCCTTCAAAGGGTAATAACAGAAAAAAACCAATACAATAACGGGAACAATGCCCTAGAAAAAACAAGAAGGTAATCCCTCAACAAACCTAAAAGAAGACAGCCAGAAGAACAGAATGCCAACTTTAACAACAAAAATAACAGGAAGCAAC
Source organism: Mus musculus (assembly GCF_000001635.26). Classification (NCBI taxonomy): domain Eukaryota; kingdom Metazoa; phylum Chordata; class Mammalia; order Rodentia; family Muridae; genus Mus; species Mus musculus. Next base: position 32,716,258 of record NC_000074.6, read on the forward strand.
AATTACTTTTCCTTAATATCTCTTAACATCAATGGTCTCAACTCCCCAATAAAAAGACATAGACTAACAAACTGGCTACAGAAACAAGACCCAACATTTTGCTGTTTACAGGAGACACATCTCAGAGAAAAAGATAGACACTACCTCAGAATAAAAGGCTGGAAAACAATTTTCCAAGCAAATGGTATGAAGAAACAAGCTGGAGTAGCCATCCTAATATCTGATAAGATTGACTTCCAACCCAAAGTCATCAAAAAAGACAAGGAGGGGCACTTCGTTCTCATCAAAGGTAAAATCCTCCAAGAGGAACTCTCAATTCTGAATATCTATGCTCCAAATACAAGGGCAGCCACATTCATTAAAGAAACTTTAGTAAAGCTCAAAGCACACATTGCACCTCACACAATAATAGTGGGAGACTTCAACACACCACTTTCACCAATGGACAGATCATGGAAACAGAAACTAAACAGGGACACACTGAAACTAACAGAAGTGATGAAACAAATGGATCTGACAGATATCTACAGAACATTTTATCCTAAAACAAAAGGATATACCTTCTTCTCAGCACCTCATGGTACCTTCTCCAAAATTGACCACATAATAGGTCACAAAACAGGCCTCAACAGATTCAAAAATATTGAAATTGTCCCATGTATCCTATCAGATCACCATGCACTAAGGCTGATCTTCAATAACAAAAAAAATAACAGAAAGCCAACACTCACGTGGAAACTGAACAACACTCTTCTCAATGATACCTTGGTCAAGGAAGGAATAAAGAAAGAAATTAAAGACTTTTTAAAGTTTAATGAAAATGAAGCCACAACGTACCCAAACCTTTGGGACACAATGAAAGCATTTCTAAGAGGGAAACTCATAGCTCTGAGTGCCTCCATGAAGAAACGGGAGAGAGCACATACTAGCAGCTTGACAACACATCTAAAAGCTCTAGAAAAAAAGGAAGCAAATTCACCCAAGAGGAGTAGACGGCAGGAAATAATCAAACTCAGGGGTGAAATCAACCAAGTGGAAACAAGAAGAACTATTCAAAGAATTAACCAAACGAGGAGTTGGTTCTTTGAGAAAATCAACAAGATAGATAAACCCTTAGCTAGACTCACTAGAGGGCACAGAGACAAAATCCTAATTAACAAAATCAGAACTGAAAAGGGAGACATAACAACAGATCCTGAAGAAATCCAAAACACCATCAGATCCTTCTACAAAAGGCTATACTCAACAAAACTGGAAAACCTGGACGAAATGGACAAATTTCTGGACAGATACCAGGTACCAAAGTTGAATCAGGATCAAGTTGACCTTCTAAACAGTCCCATATCCCCTAAAGAAATAGAAGCAGTTATAAATAGTCTCCCAGCCAAAAAAAGCCCAGGACCAGACGGGTTTAGTGCAGAGTTCTATCAGACCTTCAAAGAAGATCTAATTCCAGTTCTGCACAAACTTTTTCACAAGATAGAAGTAGAAAGTACTCTACCCAACTCATTTTATGAAGCCACTATTACTCTGATACCTAAACCACAGAAAGATCCAACAAAGATAGAGAACTTCAGACCAATTTCTCTCATGAATATCGATGCAAAAATCCTCAATAAAATTCTCGCTAACCGAATCCAAGAAAACATTAAAGCAATCATCCATCCTGACCAAGTAGGTTTTATTCCAGGAATGCAAGGATGGTTTAATATACGAAAATCCATCAATGTAATCCACTATATAAACAAACTCAAAGACAAAAACCACATGATCATCTCGTTGGATGCAGAAAAAGCATTTGACAAGATCCAACACCCATTCATGATAAAAGCTTTGGAAAGATCAGGAATTCAAGGCCCATACCTAAACATGATAAAAGCAATCTACAGCAAACCAGTAGCCAACATCAAAGTAAATGGAGAGAAGCTGGAAGCAATCCCACTAAAATCAGGGACTAGACAAGGCTGCCCACTTTCTCCCTACCTTTTCAACATAGTACTTGAAGTATTAGCCAGAGCAATTCGACAACAAAAGGAGATCAAGGGGATACAAATTGGAAAGGAGGAAGTCAAAATATCACTTTTTGCAGATGATATGATAGTATATATAAGTGACCCTAAAAATTCCACCAGAGAACTCCTAAACCTGATAAACAGCTTCGGTGAAGTAGCTGGATATAAAATTAACTCAAACAAGTCAATGGCCTTTCTCTACACAAAGAATAAACAGGCTGAGAAAGAAATTAGGGAAACAACACCCTTCTCAATAGTCACAAATAATATAAAATATCTCGGCGTGACTCTAACTAAGGAAGTGAAAGATCTGTATGATAAAAACTTCAAGTCTCTGAAGAAAGAAATTAAAGAAGATCTCAGAAGATGGAAAGATCTCCCATGCTCATGGATTGGCAGGATCAATATTGTAAAAATGGCTATCTTGCCAAAAGCAATCTACAGATTCAATGCAATCCCCATCAAAATTCCAACTCAATTCTTCAACGAATTAGAAGGAGCAATTTGCAAATTCATCTGGAATAACAAAAAACCTAGAATAGCAAAAACTCTTCTCAAGGATAAAAGAACCTCTGGTGGAATCACCATGCCTGACCTAAAGCTTTACTACAGAGCAATTGTGGTAAAAACTGCATGGTACTGGTATAGAGACAGACAAGTAGACCAATGGAATAGAATTGAAGACCCAGAAATGAACCCACACACCTATGGTCACTTGATCTTCGACAAGGGAGCTAAAACCATCCAGTGGAAGAAAGACAGCATTTTCAACAAATGGTGCTGGCACAACTGGTTGTTATCATGTAGAAGAATGCGAATCGATCCATACTTATCTCCTTGTACTAAGGTCAAATCTAAATGGATCAAAGAACTTCACATAAAACCAGAGACACTGAAACTTATAGAGGAGAAAGTGGGGAAAAGCCTTGAAGATATGGGCACAGGGGAAAAATTCCTGAACAGAACACCAATGGCTTGTGCTGTAAGATCGAGAATAGACAAATGGGACCTAATGAAACTCCAAAGTTTCTGCAAGGCAAAAGACACCGTCAATAAGACAAAGAGACCACCAACAGATTGGGAAAGGTTCTTTACCTATCCTAAATCAGATAGGGGACTAATATCCAACATATATAAAGAACTCAAGAAGGTGGACTTCAGAAAATCAAACAACCCCATTAAAAAATGGGGCTCAGAACTGAACAAAGAATTCTCACCTGAGGAATACCGAATGGCAGAGAAGCACCTGAAAAAATGTTCAACATCCTTAATCATCAGGGAAATGCAAATCAAAACAACCCTGAGATTCCACCTCACACCAGTCAGAATGTCTAAGATCAAAAATTCAGGTGACAGCAGATGCTGGCGAGGATGTGGAGAAAGAGGAACACTCCTCCATTGTTGGTGGGATTGCAGGCTTGTACAACCACTCTGGAAATCCGTCTGGCGGTTCCTCAGAAAATTGGACATAGTACTACCGGAGGATCCAGCAATACCTCTCCTGGGCATATATCCAGAAGATGCCCCAACTGGTAAGAAGGACACATGCTCCACTATGTTCATAGCAGCCTTATTTATAATAGCCAGAAGCTGGAAAGAACCCAGATGCCCCTCAACAGAGGAATGGATACAGAAAATGTGGTACATCTACACAATGGAGTACTACTCAGCTATTAAAAAGAATGAATTTATGAAATTCCTAGCCAAATGGATGGACCTGGAGGGCATCATCCTGAGTGAGGTAACACATTCACAAAGGAACTCACACAATATGTACTCACTGATAAGTGGATATTAGCCCAAAACCTAGGATACCCAAGATATAAGATACAATTTCCTAAACACATGAAACTCAAGAAAAATGAAGACTGAAGTGTGGACACTATGCCCCTCCTTAGAAGTGGGAACAAAACACCCTTGGAAGGAGTTACAGAGACAAAGTTTGGAGCTGAGATGAAAGGATGGACCATGTAGAGACTGCCTTATCCAGGGATCCACCCCATAATCAGCATCCAAACGCTGACACCATTGCATACACTAGCAAGATTTTATCGAAAGGACCCAGATGTAGCTGTCTCTTGTGAGACTATGCCGGGGCCTAGCAAACACAGAAGTGGATGCCCACAGTCAGCTAATGGATGGATTACAGGGCTCCCAATGGAGGAGCTAGAGAAAGTACCCAAGGAGCTAAAGGGATCTGCAACCCTATAGGTGGATCAATATTATGAACTAACCAGTACCCCGGAGCTCTTGACTCTAGCTGCATATGTATCAAAAGAAGGCCTAGTCGGCCATCACTGGAAAGAGAGGCCCATTGGACACACAAACTTTATATGCCCCAGAACAGGGGAACGCCAGGGCCAAAAAGGGGGAGTGGGCGGGTAGGGGAGTGGGGGTGGGTGGGTATGGGGGACTTTTGGTATAGCATTGGAAATGTAAATGAGCTAAATACCTAATAAAAACTGGAAAGAAAAAAAAATTAAAAAAAAAAAAAAAAAAAAGAAAATTGAGATGTTTAATGATTTTGCCCAAAAGCGATTAGAACTTATTTGACTAAATCTAGGCCAGAAACTTGGGTCTCCTGGCTCCTTATCAGCTGCTGTTTGTGCTATGCCAGGCTACCTCCTCTATGAGTCATCCTCACTATAGGACAGAACTTTATCCTCTAAATCCAATTTAAATGGCCTACATTTTAACCCACCATAATTACTAAATTGGACCAGAAGTTGAAAAGCAACTTTTTTCTATTACAGTGCAAATTCTGCCTCAATAACTGTAAATGTCTTACTCACGGCATTGTATAAAATACCAGCCTTCCCAGATTTTTGTTATCTGCTTGGACTATCTCCAAATAAACATATGCAATGCAGGAGGACATGGGAGAACCTGCAAACTGTATACAGAGAATGATTCACCAACCCAAGGCTTCTAGCTCCTTTTTGAAGACCTATGGAATACATAGGATTTTAATATAATGTCAGTTCCCAATAATCATCAATGCTTATTGAACAAACTCCTCAGTTATTCTTGCCAGTAGGTGCTTTGCACACTCAGAGTCATACATAACCTTTATCATGACTTTGAGAATAGATACAGTGAATTCCACTCAATGAATCAGACCTCTCATGTATAGAAATCCAAGATCAAATAGATAGTAAATAGCCAACTACATCCACCATTACAATAAAATGCCTCTGATTTTCCTCAATTAATTGTATCCTCAATACCTAGACTCCATCTTCTAGCAGAGAACACATTCTTCATACCGTGTTCTTTCCCAACAAAGAAAGTGCAGGAAATACGTGGAACATACCCATGAGTCTAGCCGAAACATGACTTCAGTTATGTATACCTTCTAAATCAGTTTCTAATCTCTAGCTCTGTAACCCTATGTGTACCCAGCCATGGCCCTTTTAAGAATAACAATTTAACTCCTTCCTGCAGAAAATGGTTCAAGAGACATGATACCAGACCTCTGAACACTAGCCATCCTGCAAGCAAAATTCTCCTCAAGTAAAAACTGAACTTCCTAATAGTTGGATTATAGCTTGTTGGGAAGATTTAATGAACGTACACATGGAGCCATTGGGCGCCATCACGTGGAAGAGTCTCCATAATTGCTTCTCCCGCTGATAGCATCTTTGCTCTCACAAAACAAATAATCCAAGGCTATAATGCATTTCCATACCCCGGGCTGATCAGTTGCCTTACTGGCATTTACTGAGCTGGTGTAGTGTCTTACCCTGGGAACTGAGGAAGGTGGTAGGAAGAAGGGGAAATCGTATTTGCTCTAACTTCCAAGACCTAGCTTTCCTCTGGGAGAAAGAAGACAAACACAGATGGGAGCGAGAACAAATGTCTGCAAACCAGAGAGACATTTCTACACGAAATGTGAGTGATGAATAGAGTCCTGGTGGTTACCAGAAAAGAAACAGGCAACTTCACAGGCCGGCTGGATTGTCCTGACTCTGCCACAGCAGGGACAAGGAGAGGCACTGAGAGCAGAGAATGAATGACAGCACAAAGACTCAGCAGTTACAATGGACGGTAGGAGGGGGAATTGATCATCGGCCTCAGAGGGATGCTGTGGACATGAAAATGTAAAGGAGGTGGATGTATCTAGTAAACTACACAGCTGGAAAACTGAGATAAGATTTCCTGTGAACATGGCTCCCATAGTCTAAGAAAGTCCTGCCTTCTCGACTTACCACATGGCTGATAGCTGCATAGATCTCTCTTCTGAACCTGAGCCTGTTTGGAGGGCCATGGAGCTATGATATTTGGAGCAAATAACTTGGAGGCTCTATCTGCCCCATGCTGGCATGTGGACCTGGGCTTCAGATGACTACAGCCTGGAACCCACTTTTCCATTGCTGAGCTCTGTGACCTGCATAAATCTCCTTCCTGGGCCTCAGGGTTTCCTTATCGAGAAACTAATTCTCATAATAGCCAACACCCTTACAGGTTTTTAGGGGTACTAAGCAATTTAACAGATGAAAAGTTCTTGGCTTAAGTGTTTTGTAAGTGCTGCTGTTGCCCTAATATCTTGGTTAGAGATTTGCTGCTCTCTACCTTGCTCTGGCTTCTTAATTACTTCTCTGGGTTGAGACCTTCTGTAGGTAGGGCTGTAAAAGCCACTTTTATTCACTTGATGTAATTGTTGTCTCAGAGACTTACTGCCTCAGTCTGCTAATCTAGGCCTAGTCTTGGAAGCTTCTAACCTCTGTACAATCTAATGTAGGACTAGAATGTTGTCAGCTTTGGGGACTTACTGCTGGTTAAGTTCACCCTTTCTAGTTCTTTCTGAACTCTGGATAGCTGGTCAACTCAGCTGTCCTGGCTCAAAACTTCTCTCCACTTGACAGATTCAAACTGGCTTCTTTCATGTTCTGACTGAATTTCTCTCCTTGACCTCATACTAACTTTGGTGATATTTTCTGGTCTTCTGGCTCCTCCTTCTCATTCTCTGGCTCCTCCTTCTCATTTTCTGGCTCATTCTGTCTTTACCTGTGTCTAGTTTGTTCTCTTTCTGCAACCTGTCGGTTCAATTGTCCCAGTAGAACTGCACCCTGTCTCTGCATTGCTCTCTCTTAAGTCACTTTTGTGTCCCCTCTGCTGTCATGAGTGTCAGGCATATCATAATCTGTCAGGTCTTTCTCTAATTCATTACTTTGTCTGTCAATAAATTAGACATCACTTTCAAATATGGGTACTTCCTTCTACAAATTAGCTTCACCTTCATCGTATGGGATTAAAGATGTATGCTAAGAGTGTGTCTTTACTCCAGCTAGAGGGATTAAAGGTGTGTGCTAAGGCTGAGCCACACCACAACTAGAAACAGGTTTTTCCAGTAAACTCATAATCTTGGGATTCACAATGTGATCAAATATCCTGAAACATATAGCTTCAGCTTGTATTCATTTGGCAGGCTCCTGGAGATGTTGGACATGTCTGTGTGGTGGTTTGGATATTTGTTTAAACTAAGGAGTGGCACCATTAGAAGGTATTGCCTTGTTGGAATAATTGTGGCCTTGAAGTAGGTGTGAGGGTGGGCTTGGAGTCAGTCTTGCTCTGTTTGCCTTCTGAACTAGATGTAGAACTCGAAGCCTGGATGATACCATGCTTCACACCATGATGATAATGGATTGAACCTCAGAACCAGTAAACCAGCCCCCATTAAATGTTTTCCTGTATAAGAGTTGTCTTGGTGTCTCTTTGCAGCAGTAAAACCCTAAGTGAGACAGCCTGTTAGAAGGAGTAAAAGGATGGAAGTGGGTGCTAGCCCTTAGTAACAAAGTTGGCAAGAACAAACGTGAGGAAGGCAACATCCTCTCTCAACACATGTTCTAATTCTCACCCATGCAATAAACTCATTATTTCTTCCCAGCATTCCTAGCATAGAGGTCTGACAATTTGAATGCATAGGTAATATACCTAGCACAGCCAATCAACAACAGCTGTGAAGATGCACATCAAATAACCTCTGCACCTGGGCTTAGGAGACACACACGTGTTGTGGTGGTTCTTCAACTTTTATGTCCTACAAGCCTCTGAAGGCTTTAGGCAAACACTTGAGCTCCACCATCTCCCTATCACAGGAAGATACAACCTGAAACCTGAGCTTCAGGTCCACTTCCCAGGAAGAACTGCAGAGATTCTGGTAAAGTGGACACTCAGGAGTCACCCACTCTATGGCAGGCTTTGTCCCCCTCCATCTTCTACTTCATCAGCCAATTATGAATAAGTGGTGAGGTGTTTAATGTCCATGAGTTTGTGAACTTACTAGAGATTTGTTTGCTATAGATTTTAAATTCTTTCATTTTTTTCTTTATAATTTTTAACTCCAGATTTTACTCCCCTCCCGGTCCACCCTCTGACTCTTCCACATTCCATACTTCCTCCCGCCCCCCTGTCTCCACGAGGATGTCTCCACTCTTCTTATTTTTTGTTCAGATGGGTAGTATAGTTTTTATAAAATTGGAGTCGCCAGTTGATGCACATACATTGAGGATAGGATTGTCTTATTGGTTAACTGTTGCACTGACTAGAATGGAATGTCCTTTATCATCCTGATTAGTTTCAGTTTGAATCTATTTGTCAGCTATTAGGATAGTAACACTTGCTTACTCTTTAGTTTCATGTGATCAGGAAACCTTTTCCAAATCATCACTTTAAGGTAGTACTTGTCTTTAGAGATAAGATGAGTTGCTTGAAGACAACAGACATGGATGTTGTTTGGGCCAGCCTAACTGGAAAATTGAGGTCGCAAAACTCTAAAGTTATTATTGAAAGGTATGTGTTGATTGTAATTATCATTTCTTAATACATTGCCTTAATACTTACTACTTATCTAGTCATACTTAGTACTTGATAATTACATCTTTATTTTCTTTCTTCAGTCTCTTGACTATGTTCTTTCCTCACATCAGCCAAAACACTGCTTCCTGTATTTTTTTAAAAGGTTTGGTGTGCTGGATATGATTTTTAGGCAGTTTATGTCGAGTAGTTTTTCTTCCTTCTTTGACTGTGACAGGCAGTTTTTTTTTAATTAGGTATTTTCCTCATTTACATTTCCAATGCTATCCCAAAAGTCCCCCATACCCTCCCCCCACTCCCTTACCCACCCACTCCCACATCTTGGCCCTGGCATTCCCCTGTACTGAGGCATATAAAGTTTGCAAGACCAATGGGCCTCTCTTTCCATTGATGGCAGACTAGGCCATCTTCTGCTACTTATACAGCTAGAGACACGAGCTCCGGGGGGTACTGGTTAGTTCATATTGTTGTTCCACCTATAGGGTTGCAGGTCCCTTGAGCTCCTTGGGTACTTTCTCTAGCTCCTCCATTGGGGGCCCTGTGATCCATCCAATAGCTGACTGTGAGCATCCACTTCTGTGTTTGCTAGGCCCCGGCCTAGTCTCACAAGAGACAGCTATAGCTGGTAGTGGTGGTGCACGCCGGTAGGATTTGCTGACGGAGGCAGTGGCAGGCAGTTTTGCAGGACACAGTAAGTAGTCTCTAATCACTGTTGTGGCCTTTTAGAACCTGAGGTACACTGCTCCCCTTCAGGGACTCCTCTTTAAGTGCTCTTCAGGCTTTCAATGCTTTGACTAGAAATCCAGCACTTACCCTGATGGGTTTTCCATTTTATGTGACTTGTGTGTTTTCCTTGCTGCTTTCAATCCTCTTCCTTTGTTCTGTATAGATAGTGATTAAGCTGTGATATTCTGTGTGGAGTTTCTTTTACAATCTTGTCTATTTGGTGTTCCATGTGCTTCTTATGTGTGTTTTGGTATAGTTCATTGGCTTGGGAAAGTTTTCTTCTATGACCTTGGTGAAGATAGGATCTATAAACGTACCATTCTCGCTCTAGTTTCATTATTTCCTAAATAATACACTATAGAAACTACATAACATTTATATTGAATTGGTTGTTACAAATAATCTAGAGATAATTTTAAATATGCAGAATGACATATATAGGATACCTACGAATAACATTAAGGGGACTTCAGTTTTGGCAGGGTTAGACATGTACAAAAGATCCCACAGTTCTATCCAACCTCTCGGTCCAGCCAGGTCCTACATATCTTGCTGGGTGAATCTTCCTGTGCTCCACACATCCTCTCCAATTCACAGATTTAGCCTTGTCCCATATACGGTGACCTGAGATAGTCTGTTCTCTGAACCTCTGTTTCAACCAGGAAGCATGCCCCTCACCAGCACAAGGAATTCCTGCCATCTGACATAGCAAGCTGTTTCACCATCAGCTGGGTCTGAACCAAGATGTTCACAGAAGCGGAACAGTTCAGTCCTCTTGGGGAAAGTTGTCTTTGAAGCAACCAAGCATCATGTACACTTCTATAGCGAGAGAACATACATTTCACAGAGGTTAAAGACATACCTAAGCAACATTGCCAGTGTGCACTTCTGTCCACTAAACCAGAGGTAGCTCCTCTGGCACATCTGCAATTTACATTGGTGGGGTCTCCACATCTTGGTCTAGAATGTGACCTACATTCTTCCTTTGTCGCCACAGCATAGTCAGTTGTAGCTACTTTGGCATCGGCCTGATTTTGTTGATGAGGACAGAGAAATTATGTCCATGATCACATGGCAGTTAGAGCTAATTCTATTACAAAACACAACTCATCTTATTGATACTTACCAGTGATCCAGGTAGGAGGTCATAGAAACATAAGGCAATATTAATCTTTATGAAAATTCAAAAGCAAATAAATAAGATTAACAGATAGAATACATTAAGTGTGTATTTTCTCTTCCTCATGACCACATTAAATCTGTCACCAAAGGCAAACCCCTAAATGGGCTAAGGCTTGATACAGACTGGGCTTTACAGGACACCAATTATTAAGACTGGAAGCCATGACTTTCCATTGAAGAGACTGGATGAATACAGAAAAATACAGAACATAAGCAAAAATTGTATACACAAAAATACGAAGAAAACCAATAGAATCTTTAGAGGAAACTTTTTGGAAAAGATAAAGATATAACTGCTTTGAAGCAGAGGAGAGATAGAGTACATCTTTTTCCAGTAGTGAAGAGAAAATAACCAAATAGAGTGGATGAGTGACTTGGAAACTACACACGATAATGATGAATAACTACCTCAGGATTACTATGCTGGAAAGCCTTGAGATGGGTCTCATCCAAAGTAAATTCCCCTAGAAAAGCAGAGTAACCGCAGAGTCACACTGAAGCACTTGAGCCAATACCGTGTTCACCCCTAGTGCTGCCCTGGGCTTGTACTTTTCTGTGCAGTATACTCAGTGAGGGTGTTCATGAAGGAGGGACACAGAGGAGTTAGCGCTCAGCAATAACAAGGTGCAAAGGGGTAGCCTTTCACACCAGCTAAGAAAAAGTAAGAAATGGCAGCCTTGCAGAGTCTTTTAAGAATATTCTGAGCTTTTGTGAACCTTGGTGTTTCTCTTGTTTTCCTAATGATTTTCACCTGTGTATTTTCTTATAGTTCTTTGCATGTTCCTGACCCATACACACAAATGAAATACCCACATTATCCATGTAAAAGCTACCCATCACCACCATCCATGGAAAACTAGTTACCTAGTCCTTACCCTTTCAGTAATAACTCATTCCACATGGAGTTAAGGCCAGATGGCATAGAAGCAGTGCTAAAAGTTACATGATTAGGAAAAGTTAGTTTAAAAAGGTAACTTCATTAATAGTTAAAAACTAGTGAAAGCTCAAATATCTTTTTAATAATAATTGGATAGATAGTCTGTGTTACAGTCCTACAACAGAACTTTACAAGCAACTGAAGCATACAACCTGGATGCATCTGAGGGCCTTTTATTGCATGAAAGGTCAACTTGGGAGTTTACACTTATTCCTTTACTTGTACAGCATTCTTGACTGGTGGGATGTCAATTCTGGAGATTAATGAGAGCCAAACATTGTGATTAGATGATGGATGAGACTATACTAGGGCTAAAACACAGTGTTCCTATGGATACCTGAGAAGTTCCCTATCTTGACTCTAGTACTGGTTGCATGTTATAGTTTAGATCAGCAGTTCTCAACCTATGGGTTTTGACCATTTGGGGCTGCGTACCAGATATTATACATATCATATATTTATATTAAGATTCATAACAGTAGCAAAAAATAGTTATGAAGTAGAAACTAATTATATGGTTGGAAATCACAGCATGAAGAACTGTATTAAAGGGTCACAGCATTGGGAAGGCTGACAACTGTTAGAGTGAACTCTGACAGGAACGGATAAGGAGTTAAACAGATTCCCTGATAGGCAGATAGTGAGAGGGGCCATGGCTTGGTAATAAAGATGGTGAACTTCCAAGATGGCTGACTTGTTCTTTATCCTCCTTTCCTGAGAGAAAAGGCATAACAGCATAAACAAAAGCCTTGTATGCTTTCTCTGCTATCCTTGCTGATGCTGATAAATTGGCTCAAGTTCAAGGCCAGATCAGGACACGTTTCCACACAGTTATGGAGCAATAAGCCATCCTAGCTTTCTTCAAACTGACCAACCCTAAAATAGGGGAGGAAGACCCTTCAAACTCTTTTCAATAACAACAGCACTCAAGGTGAGGCTTCATTTCTGTCACCCAAGTCCCATCTCTGGTGTGTGTGTGTGTGTGTGTGTGTGTGTGTGTGTGTGTGTGTGTGTGTGTGTGTGTGTTTGTGTGTGCGTGTGTGTATCCTCACTTCTAATAAAGGCCTTTCTTTACTGAGCAAAAGGCCACATCTCACTCTGAGCAGCAAGTATTCCAGTTAACTGAAAACCAAGAAAAATGAACGTAACATGGAGCTGCCTGGAGAGTGTGCCTTCTGGAAAACTATTTCTAGCCAAACTTTGGTCAACATAGAGGTGGTAACGTTATGATTCATAGAAAAAAAAAAAGTAGTGAGCTTTAGCTTGGGTTGGCTAATAATAGAGTAGGCATCCAGCAAGATGAGCCATAATGTAGACAAAGATACTAAAAACAAGTCCTTGAACAAATAACTAGCAATTAAAACACCCATGCAAACTACTGAAGCATTCACAGATAAAACCAAGTACTGTCTGGCTTCCCTTTAAACATTTAGAAAAACAAACAGTATAAGTGAGAGGTAGGAGGCAGGAAGAAATTATTAAAGTGAGGTATGAAGCATGTGCTTCCCGCTATTTTTCTGCATATTTGGTAATTTTTATAATATAAAATGTCAAAATCCCATTCAAGCATATTTGCCCTTTCCAAGTCCACTGATGGACTATCCCATGTTTACATAAAGAACCAGGGATCACTGACAATGGCTGGTGCCCAGAGGAAGTGGAAGAGTCTAGAGATAACTATAGGATCCCAGAATTCACAAGGGTCCAGCGTCCCTATGCCGGGATATTTCTCTTTCCTCAAACATACCAACCATTCCTTAAGAGAGAGGATGGGAAACATGTTTCAGCTGCAATTTGGGACCAATTAAAGGTTTATATAAGCTTTGTATAAAAAGTTACTTTTAGATTTCCCAACATGTAGTATCTTGAAGAACAAGACTGATTCCAAAGGAATCCCAAGGGAGCAAGGGGTGGGGGCTGGGAGGTACAACCCTGAAGGCTATGTAGGAGTTGTACTCCATGTCCAAATCACTCCTAAGAAGGGAGCAACAGTGGAGGTTTGTTGACTCCTCTAGGCCATTTGAACAGCATTGAACAAGTTACACATAATAGGCTCACATGTCCAATGTCCTTACCAATGATTCGCCCCACTTGCTTACACTTAGCTAATTTAGTTACTTACCACAGCCATGTATGATAAGGATGCCTTGAATATATCAGTAAGCAAAGTTCTTCTAAACTGTTGTATAAACTGAAGGTCTGATTCATCTTAAGCAATAGAGTGGTTCTTTTACAAGACTGTAAATACACTGAATTATTGTCTTGAGAATGGAGGATGTCAGCTGTCTAACCTGGCTATTAAAGTGAGTTATTTTGCAGACGTAGTGTCAAGTGCTATCCCTTCTAGTTGTCTGAAGTGAAAACATGAGATGAAGTAAAACAGTAGCTGCCTCTCCCTGACTTGGCTGTCTTGGTTCTCATGTTTTGATTGAAACATAATCTATGGAGATAGATTCAGTCCTGCAATATGCCCCGTATACTAGGGATCCAAAGTGTGTATCGCTATTTGGCAGTGGTGGTGGCCATGTGAACTAAAGGAAGATCAGGGTCAAATATGCAGAAGATTTTTTTAAATTATAACTTATGCTAAATTATATATGATTTGCTTATTAACATTACTTGACACTTCTTTAAATTTAAGCACTTTCATATATTTATGTTCAGTGTGCTAAAATGCACAAATATCAGATATATATTTATATATTATATATTATATACCTATATAGGTATAGTTATTTATTCATATATATATATATATGTGTGTGTGTGTGTGTATTTATATATATGTATATATATATATGTATATATATATATATTTGTGTGTGTGTGTATATATATATATGAAATAGGAGAGTATTCAGGGTCTCCTGTCAAACCAAGAATATAAGCAAAGAAATATGTTCTTCAGGGGCATTCAGAATACAAAACTAAGCAACAAAAATGAACCTTCCATATTTATAGGGGCAAAGAACTCTGTCTTGCCCAGAGTGACTGTTTAATGGCTCAGTGTGCTCTCATAGCCTTGAACAAACTACTAAAGAAAGCGTATGCAGATTGCTCTGGAGGAGAAACTGAGCATTTTGATACACAGTTCAGTCTCTGGACTCTGTGTAAACTAAGCCAGGGCAAGAACTGACTAATAATGAGGGCCACTGGGAAACCATTTCCTTTCCTTTAAGTGGAAACCCAGCTTCTACCAAACCCTTTAAAAAGAGGGATGGTCTCACCGACATAAAATCTGAAAGTGTTTGGAAGCAATTATGAAGGTTTTTGGGTTTTGTTTTTAAGATTCACAGAGACAAGAAAGAGCTATATCCTGGAGAGATATAGATGCTCCGTTGGCTATCTGGTGACCATTGCTTTGGCCGAAGGGTAGTAAACTCATACATCTGCAGCACATCCGTGTTCTACTCCAAGATGCAAGACGATGCCAAGTGGGATTCTGCTGAGTAGCAATCCTCTCTTCAAAGCAGAAGAAGTAAATTTAAATAAAACATTAAATTAACAGGAAAAAAGCTCAGCTAGAAAGAGTCTGAGGTATTGCTCAAGGCCAAAAATTCTATTAAACTCAAATATTAACAGTACTGTATTCTTTTTCTTCAAATTATAAGATTTGACTAAACAGTGAGTTAGACAATTTCAGTCATAACTCTCATAGGAAATCATGGGTTTCTGGCCATCATTCTTGTTGTTTTTAGTCTTTTTCTCATGAATTTGACTCCACTGGGATTCCTTTGGGGCCAAACCTTTCTGTTCTTTCTACAAAGAAGGTGCTGACTAAGCCCTGGTCCCTGTGAGAACTTTCTGTTCCTCAACTCCTCACTCATTCAGTCCCAAACACAGAGGTTCTCCAGAGTAGTCACTACTCTGTTCTGACTCAAGTGTCCATCTATAGTGATAGTATAGAGTGAAGCATCCATGATGTCTCAGGGCAAAGTGGGGACCTCCACTACATACTCATAGTAACTATCGCCTGCTTCCTTGTCTCCACCTGAATATTAACTTATCTTTACAGCTCTACACATCAGAGTCCTCATATAAACGTACTTTGTATTAGAAGCATGTATGTGCATTTGTACATGAATGTGCGTTAGTACATGAATGTGCATTAGTACATGTATGTGCATGTTTGTGTGTGCATATATGTGTGTGCATATATGGATGGTACATGTCACTCTGTGTGTGGTGGCTGTACGTGTGTACATATGTGCACATGCACATATGTGTGTGGTACATGTGCCTGTGTATGGCATATCTGCCTGTATGTGTATGTGTGGTGCATGTACCTATGTGTGTCTATGTGGTGGTGGTGGGGCTTGGTAGGGATGTGCACACATGCATGTGTACGGGCATTTCTTTTTTTATTTTTTATTACATATTTTCTTTATTTACATTTCAAATGTTATCCCCTTTCCTTGTTTCCCCTCCAAAAATCCCCTATCCCCTCCCTACTTCCCCTGCTCCCCTACCCACCCACTCCCATTCCTGGTCCTGGCATTCCCCTATATTGGGGCATAGAACCTTCACAGGACCTAGGGCCTCTCCTCCCATTGATGATTGACTAGGCCATCCTCTACTACATATACAGTTAGAGCCACAAGTTCCACCATGTGTTTTCTTTGATTGGTGGTATAGTTCCAAGGAGCTCTGGGGGTACTGGTTAGTTCATATTGATGTTCTTCCTATGGGGCTTCAAACCCCTTCAGCTCCTTGGGTATTTTCTCTAGCTCCTTCATTGGTGACCCCAAGCTCTGTCCAATGGATGGCTGTGAACATCCACTTCTGTATTTGCCAGGTACTGGTAGAGCCCCTCAGGAGACAGCTATATCAGGCTCCTGTCAGCAAGCCCTTGTTGGCACCTGCCATAGTATCTGGATTTGGTGGTTGTTTATGGGATGGATCCCCAAGTAGGGCAGTCTCTGTATGGCCGTTCCTTCAGTCTCTGTTTGTGTACGGGCATTTCTTAGTGGAATTAAATGGGCACTTGCCTCTTGTCTTGTCTTTTTATCTCATTGCTTATTTTGCTCAACCATTTTGCTGACTTTTTTGACATGTTGCTTACTTTCCCCATCAAGACCTAGGTTTAAATTCATGTGCTTGTTTGTATTCTTGATGAGCCCATTGGCCACTGTTTTCCCATAAAACTTTTGACATAGCCAGCTGGTATTTGATCTACTCAGTAGTTCAGCAATTAGAACCCTTTGGAAGAGACATGTTGCTTTGCCTCCCCCTGTGTTCTTGTGTTTCTGTGTTGTAATTTGTGCATCTGTTGGTCTGAATATCTCTTCCAGTTCTAAGGGAAGATCTTTTTGAGTAGCGTGGTGATCTCAATTGTCCAATCCCCAGAACCACTGCAATGAGAAAATAAACTGCTATAACAGTAACAGCATCAAACCATACAACAGGGAGGAATGCACTCAGAATCAATTATAACCCAGTAATGTATCATTAGTGATCACAGAAATGAAAACAGCCAAGCTACCGTGATACACACACGATGGAATTTATTCGGCTATAAGAAAAATGAAACGAAACAGGAGGAACTGGAAACAATTATACTCAGACCCAGAAAGACAGATGCTGTGTATTCTAAGTGGATCTCGGCTTCAATTCTTCTCTTTTGTGCATTTAACTTGGAGCACAAGTGTAAACCATGAAACTAGAAGGGGAGTCAGTGTGAGGAAGATGGCACTAAAGGACCTGAGAGAGGAAAGTATAGTGCAGAACAAGTGGAGCTGTGGAATGCTGGGAGCAGAAAGGCTTGGAATGGAAGAATGGGGGAAATGAGGCGCCCCAAAAAAAGGGTGTTTGAAAAAGCCACATAGAAACTTTGTATCTCACAAGCCAATTAAAAATGTAATTGGAAGGGAAGGTAGGATGAGAATGATACAGAAGAAGGAGAGAATATTGGGGCTGAAGTTTTAACTGGGGATGGGAGCAGGGAAGGCAGGAGAGAAGGCAGAGGCAGGAACTGGGATAACCAAAATTAAAAAGGTATGAAAAAGCCTTATGAAAATCTGCTAGGTAGTAAACTAGCTCCAAAATATATATTGTAAAACGGAGTTCAAATGCAGGTAGAAAATGGTGAGATAATGATGTTCACATAAGACATGCAGTGCCAGGAACGGGGTGTCTCCCTGTGTGTTACTGGTCAGGAAGGCCCTGGGGGTCTCCAAAACAACACACATTTTACCATTGCCCTGCTTACCCACAATAACTTCATAATGAGATGCTATTGCTGAAGATAATACTACATACTTTTGCAACAGACATGGGGAAATCAGTCTCAAACTGACCAAACAACCTACTTCCTGATGGCTAACTTCCATAGTGCTATACAGCCTGCTAGTGAAGAAAGGCATCAATGGCATTGCCCAGTGCTACCCCTGCATGCTATAACACCAGACTGCCAGGCAAAGTGTGCCAACTGGTGCAATAGTTCCATGACATTTAAAGGGCAATCAACTACTTTCTCATTGAGTTTGAGTTCTTCTCCACAAAAAGGAGATGGATGATATTGTAAACCTGGTCAAATGTCCATGAATGGTAAAGCCATAGGTTGTCCCATGGAGTGACCTACTATAGTTTGCAAAATAGTCGTGTCTCCAGACTTCCTCCTAAATTTTCACACATTTGCTCAAAGAGTCAGGCTTCCCTCAATTTGCTTAAAGAGGCCTCTGTCTTGTTTGGTTGGTTGGTTGGTTTTGTTTTTCTTTTCTTGTGGTGGATATCCATTACACAGCACCTCACAACTGGTCAAAATGCTGAGAACAAGTGACTATGAATGTTTAACTCTAACTTTCATCACCCTTTTCCTGCAACTCACCTTTGTCAGTGCTCAGGAAACACTATGGAAGAGGAAGTGAAAAAAATCTAAGAGCCAGAGGATGGAGCAGGATGCTATGAAATGTTGCCTTGTAGATGTGATATGGTTACTGCACTCACAGTAACTACAATTGCCTACACAAAATCAAGGCAGTCAACATGCCAGCATGGATAAGGGAGGAGGACATAGGAAGCTATTGGCATTTGGTAGAAGCTGGGAGGGAAGCAATATTTTCCCCTACAGGTATGGCTAAGGTAAGGTACCCATGTATCAGTAGGTGGGATTGAACAAAAAGATGTGGGTGGACATAATCATAATATAGTTAATACAGAAATTCATAAATGGTAAAACTACTTAAAAGTGTGGAGTGCTCATCCTCCCCCTAGGACACATATAGTATGAGATATTGTCTTCTTGATATGACAAATCAACCGTGCTCATGATCTCACTACAGTGGTTGTTGGTGAGGAAGTCATATGAGTCAAACCCATATCAAGGAGCTATAGGCAGTTAGAGGTTATTGGGGAAGGGGAAGTCTCATTTCTCAGTGGTATAGCCATTAGTAAGTTGCCTTTGCTCAAGGAAACACCTTCCCAACATGTTCATGAAAGCAATCCTAATGAAATACAATAGAGCATCAAAAACAAACCAAAAACTACATGAACGTTGGGGAAGGGAACTGGGAAGAAGGAGTTCGGTCCAATGGTAAGGAAGGAAGGTAAGAGAGGATATGGGTGGGGTGATACAAGAGTCTTTACAAATTGGAGAGCAGCAGTCATTATCTACATGGAAGAGAGGCAGCCTAGTTGAATTTGTAGTCTCATCTTTGGTTCATGCTGCTGCTGAGCCTTTATTGGATAAGTATATGGTGTCTACCAGAGCTGTCTTCGCTATGATAGTTTCCTTTTTTGTGTACCAGAGGCCTCTACTGGCCATAGTTAACTTTGCAATCTGCGGGCTGGGCAGATTCTTTCACCCGCCTGCAAATCCTCAGATGTACACCCCTGGGTTGGGTGGTAGCATTGAGTATATGGAAATCCACTCCAGTACAGCAATGAGAATGTATGGAAGACCCATATACATCCTTCCAAGGTTTCCATAGTATCAATCACCTGGCTACCAGAGGAATGATGCTCAGAGTACTTGGACTCTATAGCATCGGATGGCAAATAGGTGGCTTTAGAATATGCTCCTCCCTCTAGTATCATGCTTGGACCTATCAATCTTCATGGCTACTCAGTGAATGGGATCTGCTCCTAGCTGCGAAGGCATGGCTCTCTCTCTCTCTCTCTCTCTCTCCCCCCCCCCTTTCTCTCTCTCTCTCTCTCTCTCTCTCTCTCTCTCTCTCTCTCTCTCTCTCTCTCTCTCTCTCTCTCTCTCCCTAGTGTAATTCTCAACCCAATTTCTGTCTCCTGTCTTCTATTCCCTTAGAAGACAGACACTCTTTAACCCTTCTCTCTAGAGATGACTCTTTCTCTGGGTCTTGTGGAAGACCAGATTGGGGATCCCCAACCTCTGTCCATTCTCTGGTCTTGGGCTTCTGGGGTTGCTCAGGGTTTTACCAATCAATTCTTTCTTTAAATGGCACCATGTTGCTGTCCTGTGTGGCAGATCAGGTAACAAAGTGGTATTTTTGTCTACTGCTGACTCATTCAATAGAAGCAATAGATCTCAACCTTCCTAATGTTGCAACCCTCTAATACAGTTCCTTATGTATGAGGTAGTGACTCCCAACCATAAAATTGTTTTGTTGCTACTTCACAACTATAATTTTGCTACTGTAATGAATTGTAATATGAGTATCTGGTATGAAGGATATCTGATATGTAACCCCTGTGAACAGTGATGTTCCACCCATGAAGGGGACGCAACCCACAGGTTGAGAACTACTGTGTCAGAGGAACCATATTTTCATCAAAACCTGTAACTAGATTTGAAGCTCATGGGGGCTCTGGTTTTGTGCTGAGCAGGGAACACTTGGCTATCCTCTAGCTTGCCTTTTGGAAGTGAATCAGAGTTCCCTCCAGGTGTCATGGTACCTCAAAGTGGTTGCTCTGTTTAGCTGACATCTCTACATCTGTTCTTTTCTAGTATCCTTTCATTTCCTCTTTGAGTTTCTAGAATTTTCCTTCTCCTGTCTTTAAGAAAGAACTATACAAAAATTGATTACATTGACAAACAGATCCTTCTACCTATCAATACAACTGGTCATCACTGTAATACTTCTCAAATATAAAATAAATCATATTATAATTGAGGGAATTATAATCCCTAAATGAAGAGTTTGAAAGAATCAGGTATAAACTCTTCCTTGTAACAGGCTTGTTTGTCTTCCGTGATGATTTCTTTCTCTTAGAGAAAAGAAAACAAGGTGACAAAATATGTAAAGAACAGGGAGAGTTATGGAACTTCTCACTATATCCAGGTATAGTAACTCATGTTGTAATCCCAGCACTTGGGATGCTGAGACAGGGGGATTACCATGAGTTTGAGGCCTAATTGAGCTGTATAGTGAGTTACAAACCAGTCTGTTCTACAGAGCTAAAACCCATGCAAATAACAATGACCACTGATAAAAATCTAAAAGTTCCAAAGGTAACATTCTTATTTAATGGATTTATTAGTGAAACAGCATGCTTTTCCCCTAAAGCTAAGAATGAGGTGAGCATAACTGATCTTACCTCTTATATTTATTACGGTATTAGAAGTTCAAATCTGTGTTTTGGGGCAAGACAAATGAAAAAGGAAGAAATACTTCTGTCCTTAGAAGAAAATAAAAGATATGTCTGCTTAGAAAAGCCTCACAAATCCACAGAAGCAACCACAAAAAAGTCTAGATTCAACCACTGATTTCAGCAAGGTTGCAAGATACAAGAGAAATATGCAGAAATCAACTATAATCTACACACATTAGCAATGAATTTGTGAACACCTAAACTAATCATACCATTATACAGTTGCTTAAAGAGTTTTAAAACAATCTAGGTATAAGTACATCCAGACTCATACAAGATTTGCCTGTTTGAAACTATAAAGCACCATTGAAAGACTGAGAAAAGTTCTAAAAAATAGAGACATAGTTTGTCTGTGAATTAGAAATGATGTCAACTCACTAAAAAAAATAAACAAATAGACTTAGCATATTTTCAATAAAAATGCTAGCCAAATACTTGATATACATAGACAAATTTTTTCTGACATTTATGGCAAAGGAATTCAAACAGCTCAAGAGTTTTGGAAAAGATCTATAAAGTAGGAAGAAGAAGAATCAATCTATTCAATTTCATCACACATTATATGGCATGGGGAAGAAAGACAAATAAATATCTTAGCATCATCATGTGCCATTGCATATGTTTGTAGTCCTAACAACCAGAAGGCTAAGACAGGATGATAGAGAATTTGTGGACAGACTAAACTACATAGCAAAACTGTCTCAGAAAAAAAGAAGATTAAATATAGACAAATAGGCTAATAGAACTATGCAAGGATCCAAATATAAACACAATGTATTTATATTATTTTAATAAGGTATAACTGAACCCATTCAACAAATGGTGCTGCATCAGGTACATGCATAGGCAGAAGATGGGAACTCAAATTAAAGCCTCAGATTTTATACACAAATTAACTCAAATTAATAATGCGAGAAAATGTAAAACATAAACTTATAAAACTTTTTGAAAGAAGGAGAAAATACAGACTAAGCAAAGTCTTTTTATACTTGAAGCCAAAAGCAAGCTCTGTAACAGAAAGGCTGAAAGTTGGACTCGAAAACCAAGGATGTCTGCCCAACAGAAGGTTCTGCTAAGAGAATAAAAAGAACCTCCAGACTGAGGAGACTTGTGCAAACCACTCGTCCCTAGGGTACACAAAACAAACAAAGGGCATGTATAGACATGTCCACCGTGGGACTAGGCAGCTGGCAAGTAAGCATAAGAAAAGATGCTCAACATCCAACCTTGTTGGCTACTAAGGAAATACAAACTAAACCCACAGTAAGATACTCACTCGACATCCATCTGAAGATCGAAAATAAAACAAACCAACAACTCTGAATGCTAGCAAGGTTGTAGAGAAACTGGATCAAGTGAACCTTTACTGGTGGGAATACAAGATGGTAGAGTCATTCTGGAAAGGAGTTTGACAATTGCTTTAAAAAAAAAAAAACCCTAAGCATTCAACTACCATATGACCCAGTAATTGTACTCCTGGGCATTTATCCCAGAGAAATGAAAAACTTATGTCCACACAAAAACTTATTCATCAATGTTTATAGCAGCTTTATTTGTAATAGCCATAAACTGGAAACAACCCAGATGCAATTCGATGGGGGGAAAGAAACATCTTTTTGACAAATGTGTTAGAATAAGTGGATATCTATATGGAAAAAAATTAAACTTGACCCATACTTCATAATAACCATGAAAACTAACTCAAGATGGTAAATGTAAGTTAATATCTAAAGATCCTAGACAAAAACAATGGCAAGAGTGTCATAAATGTAGGATGAGCAACATTTTTTTAAGGTGGAATGAAAAACAGCATTAAATGTTAAGATGGAGTTTGTCAATATTTTTAAAGTCTTCGTTTTTAAAGTTAAGTTTTAAAAAGTGAGAAGGCACATCACACACTGGGGGAAAAATATCAGTGATACAAATGTTGGGAATCCATCTGTAATATGTTAGAAATGCCTACAACAAGCCAGGCATGGTGGTCCACATCTGCCTTCACCACACATCGAAGGCCAAAGCAGGTGGAGTTTGAACAGAGATCTGAGTACATCCTGAAACCTTGTTTCTGCTCATCATCCACACTAAAAAGGGAAGACAAAAAGCCACGTGTATGAGACCAATAACGATGCAAACAAACATTTAAAACAACAGGACAGACACCTCAAAGAGGTGGGAAATACAGAAAAAGAAGCTCAATGTTGCTATTTGCCTGGTACATGTGATTAAAACCACAGGGAGACATTGCTATGTATATTTTTAATATTAAAAAGATAATACAACTAAATCACTGGCCAGGATTATATAACAGCTGGGACTATCATGGAGCAGGGAGAGAAACTGTGAAATGGTACAACCGGTTTGAAAAACTGGCTAATCCTCATAAGGTCAACCGTGCACCTACCTTAAGACCCAACAACCTCACGCAACTCAGTCCTTACCTAAGAGAGACTGTAGCACAAACTGACACAAATTCCGTATGAGTGCTAATCCTCCCTTCACTCACAGTATTTTTTTCTAATTAATCATTTTATTTGTTCACATTTCAAATGATATCCCTCTTCCTGGTTACCTCTCCCTCCACAAACCAACCATTCAACCCCCCCACCCCACCTCTCTCCCCTTTGCTCCTCCACCCACTCACCTACTCCTACCTCACTGCTCTAACATCCCCCTATTCTAGGGCATCAAGCTTCCATAGGACCAAGGACCTCCCTGCCCATTGATGTCATATAAGGCCATACTCTGATACATATAATGCTGGAACCATGGATTCCTCCATGACTTCTTTTTGGCTAGTGCTTCAGTCTCTGGGAGCTAGGGATGGTCCAGTTAGTTGATATTGTTCTGCCTACAGGGTTGCATTTTTCAAAACTGGAAACAACTCATGTATCTGCACTCTGTTGCATCCAAATAAAGAGAATCCAAAAGAAATGGACAAGGGGACATAGGATGTCTTAGGAGGATCTCAACAAAATCCTCCTGTTGTTTAGTTTTCTTTTTTTTTTTTTCCATTTTTTATTAGGTATTTAACTCATTTACATTTCCAATGCTATACCAAAAGTCCCCCATATCCACCCACCCCCACTCCCCTGCCCACCCACTCCCCCTTTTTGGCCCTGGTGTTCCCCTGTACTGGGGCATATAAAGTTTGCAAGTCCAATGGGCCTCTCTTTCCAGTGATGGCCGACTAGGCCATCTTTTGATATATATGCAGCTAGAGTCAAGAGCGCCGGGGTACTGGTTAGCTCATAATGTTGTTCCACCTATAGGGTTGCAGATCCCTTTAGCTCCTTGGCTACTTTCTCTAGCTCCTCCATTGGGAGCCCTATGATCCATCCATTAGCTGACTGTGAGCATCCACTTCTGTGTTTGCTGGGCCCCGGCATAGTCTCACAAGAGACAGCTACATCTGCATCCTTTCAATAAAATCTTGCTAGTGTATGCAATGGTGTCAGCGTTTGGATGCTGATTATGGGGTGGATCCCTGGATATGGCAGTCTCTACATGGTCCATCCTTTCATCTCAGCTCCAAACTCCGTCTCTGTAACTCCTTCCATGGGTGTTTTGTTCCCAAATCTAAGGAGGGGCATAGTGTCCACACTTCAGTCTTCATTCTCCTTGAGTTTCATGTGTTTAGCAAATTATATCTTATATCTTGGGTATCCTAGGTTTGGGGCTAATATCCACTTATCAGTGAATACATATTGTGTGAGTTTCTTTGTGAATGTGTTACCTCACTCAGGATGATGCCCTCCAGGTCCATCCATTTGGCTAGGAATTTCATAAATTCATTCTTTTTAATAGCTGAGTAGTACTCCATTGTGTAGATGTACCACATTTTCTGTATCCATTCCTCTGTTGAGGGGCATCTAGGTTCTTTCCAGCTTCTGGCTATTATAAATAAGGCTGCTATGAACATAGTGGAGCATGTGTCCTTCTTACCTGTTGGGGCATCTTCTGGATATATGCCCAGGAGAGGTATTGCTGGATCCTCCGGTAGTACTATGTCCAGTTTTCTGAGGAACCGCCAGACTGATTTCCAGAGTGGTTGTACAAGCCTGCACTCCCACCAACAATGGAGGAGTGTTCCTCTTTCTCCACATCCTCGCCAGCATCTGCTGTCACCTGAATTTTTGATCTTAGCCATTCTGACTGGTGTGAGGTGGAATCTCAGGGTTGTTTTGATTTGCATTTCCCTGATGATTAAGGATGTTGAACATTTTTTCAAGTGCTTCTCTGCCATTCGGTATTCCTCAGGTGAGAATTCTTTGTTCAGTTCTGAGCCCCATTTTTTAATGGGGTTATTTGATTTTCTGAAGTCCACCTTCTTGAGTTCTTTATATATGTTGGATATTAGTCCCCTATCTGATTTAGGATAGGTAAAGATCCTTTCCCAATCTGTTGGTGGTCTTTTTGTCTTATTGACGGTGTCTTTTGCCTTGCAGAAACTTTGGAGTTTCATTAGGTCCCATTTGTCAATTCTCGATCTTACAGCACAAGCCATTGCTGTTCTGTTCAGGAATTTTTCCCCTGTGCCCATATCTTCAAGGCTTTTCCCCACTTTCTCCTCTATAAGTTTCAGTGTCTCTGGTTTTATGTGAAGTTCCTTGATCCACTTAGATTTGACCTTAGTACAAGGAGATAAGTATGGATCGATTCGCATTCTTCTACACGATAACAACCAGTTGTGCCAGCACCAATTGTTGAAAATGCTGTCTTTCTTCCACTGGATGGTTTTAGCTCCCTTGTCGAAGATCAAGTGACCATAGGTGTGTGGGTTCATTTCTGGGTCTTCAATTCTATTCCATTGGTCTACTTGTCTGTCTCTATACCAGTACCATGCAGTTTTTATCACAATTGCTCTGTAGTAAAGCTTTAGGTCTGGCATGGTGATTCCGCCAGAAGTTCTTTTATCCTTGAGAAGACTTTTTGCTATCCTAGGTTTTTTGTTATTCCAGACAAATTTGCAAATTGCTCCTTCCAATTCGTTGAAGAATTGAGTTGGAATTTTGATGGGGATTGCATTGAATCTGTAGATTGCTTTTGGCAAGATAGCCATTTTTACAATGTTGATCCTGCCAATCCATGAGCATGGGAGATCTTTCCATCTTCTGAGATCTTCCTTAATTTCTTTCTTCAGAGATTTGAAGTTTTTATCATACAGATCTTTCACTTCCTTAGTTAGAGTCACGCCAAGATATTTTATATTATTTGTGACTATTGAGAAGGGTGTTGTTTCCCTAATTTCTTTCTCAGCCTGTTTATTCTTTGTATAGAGAAAGGCCATTGACTTGTTTGAGTTTATTTTATATCCAGCTACTTCACCGAAGCTGTTTATCAGGTTTAGGAGTTCTCTGGTGGAATTTTTAGGGTCACTTATATATACTATCATATCATCTGCAAAAAGTGATATTTTGACTTCCTCCTTTCCAATTTGTATCCCCTTGATCTCCTTTTGTTGTCGAATTGCTCTGGCTAATACTTCAAGTACTATGTTGAAAAGGTAGGGAGAAAGTGGGCAGCCTTGTCTAGTCCCTGATTTTAGTGGGATTGCTTCCAGCTTCTCTCCATTTACTTTGATGTTGGCTACTGGTTTGCTGTAGATTGCTTTTATCATGTTTAGGTATGGGCCTTGAATTCCTGATCTTTCCAAAACTTTTATCATGAATGGGTGTTGGATCTTGTCAAATGCTTTTTCTGCATCTAACGAGATGATCATGTGGTTTTTGTCTTTGAGTTTGTTTATATAATGGATTACATTGATGGATTTTCGTATATTAAACCATCCCTGCATCCCTGGAATAAAACCTACTTGGTCAGGATGGATGATTGCTTTAATGTGTTCTTGGATTCGGTTAGCGAGAATTTTATTGAGGATTTTTGCATCGATATTCATAAGAGAAATTGGTCTGAAGTTCTCTATCTTTGTTGGGTCTTTCTGTGGTTTAGGTATCAGAGTAATAGTGGCTTCATAAAATGAGTTGGGTAGAGTACCTTCTACTTCTATTTTGTGAAATAGTTTGTGCAGAATTGGAATTAGATCTTCTTTGAAGGTCTGGTAGAACTCTGCACTAAACCCATCTGGTCCTGGGCTTTTTTTGGTTGGGAGACTATTAATAACTGCTTCTATTTCTTTAGGTGATATGGGACTGTTTAGATGGTCAACTTGATCCTGACTCAACTTTGGTACCTGGTATCTGTCCAGAAATTTGTCCATTTCGTCCAGGTTTTCCAGTTTTGTTGAGTATAGCCTTTTGTAGAAGGATCTGATGGTGTTTTGGATTTCTTCAGGATCTGTTGTTATGTCTCCCTTTTCATTTCTGATTTTGTTAATTAGGATTTTGTCCCTGTGCCCTTTAGTGAGTCTAGCTAAGGGTTTATCTATCTTGTTGATTTTCTCAAAGAACCAACTCCTCCTTTGGTTAATTCTTTGAATAGTTCTTCTTGTTTCCACTTGGTTGATTTCACCCCTGAGTTTGATTATTTCCTGCCGTCTACTCCTCTTGGGTGAATTTGCTTCCTTTTTTTCTAGGGCTTTTAGATGTGTTGTCAAGCTGCTAGTATGTGCTGTCTCCCGTTTCTTCTTGGAGGCACTCAGCGCTATGAGTTTCCCTCTTAGAAATGCTTTCATTGTGTCCCATAGGTTTGGGTACTTTGTGTCTTCATTTTCATTAAACTCTAAAAAGTCTTTAATTTCTTTCTTTATTCCTTCCTTGACCAAGGTATCATTGAGAAGAGTGTTATTCAGTTTCCACGTGAATGTTGGCTTTCCATTATTTATGTTGTTATTGAAGGTCAGTCTTAGGCCATGGTGGTCTGATAGGATACATGGGACAATTTCAATATTTTTGTATCTATTGAGGCCTGTTTTGTGACCAATTATATGGTCAATTTTGGAGAAGGTCCCGTGAGGTGCTGAGAAGAAGGTATATCCTTTTGTTTTAGGATAAAATGTTCTGTAGATATCTGTCAGGTCCATTTGTTTCATAACTTCTGTTAGTTTCACTGTGTCCCTGTTTAGTTTCTGTTTCCACGATCTGTCCTTTGAAGAAAGTGGTGTGTTGAAGTCTCCCACTATTATTGTGTGAGGTGCAATGTATGCTTTGAGCTTTACTAAAGTGTCTCTAATGAATGTGGCTGCCCTTGCATTTGGTGCGTAGATATTCAGAATTGAGAGTTCCTCTTGGAGGATTTTACCTTTGATGAGTATGAAGTGTCCCTCCTTGTCTTTTTTGATAACTTTGGGTTGGAAGTCGATTTTATCCGATATTAAAATGGCTACTCCAGCTTGTTTCTTCAGTCCATTTGCTTGGAAAATTGTTTTCCAGCCTTTCACTCTGAGGTAGTGTCTGTCTTTTTCCCTGAGATGGGTTTCCTGTAAGCAGCAGAATGTTGGGTCCTGTTTGTGTAGCCAGTCTGTTAGTCTATGTCTTTTTATTGGGGAATTGAGTCCATTGATATTAAGAGATATTAAGGAAAAGTAATTGTTGCTCCCTTTTATTTTTGTTGTTAGAGTTGGCATTCTGTTCTTGTGGCTGTCTTCTTTTTGGTTTGTTGAATGATTACTTTCTTGGTTGTTCTAGGGCGATTTCCGTCCTTGTATTGCTTCTTTTCTGTTATTATCCTTTGAAGGGCTGGATTCGTGGAAAGATATTGTGTGAACTTGGTTTTGTCGTGGAATACTTTGGTTTCTCCATCTATGGTAATTGAGAGTTTGGCCGGGTATAGTAGCCTGGGCTGGCATTTGTGTTCTCTTAGTGTCTGTATAACATCTGTCCAGGCTCTTCTGGCTTTCATAGTCTCTGGTGAAAAGTCTGGTGTAATTCTGATAGGCCTTCCTTTATATGTTACTTGACCTTTCTCCCTTACTGCTTTTAATATTCTATCTTTATTTAGTGCATTTGTTGTTCTGATTATTATGTGTCGGGAGGAATTTCTTTTCTGGTCCAGTCTATTTGGAGTTCTGTATGCTTCTTGTATGATCATGGGCATCTCTTTTTTTATGTTTGGGAAGTTTTCTTCTATTATTTTGTTGAAGATATTAGCTGGCCCTTTAAGTTGAAAATCTTCATTCTCATCAATTCCTATTATCCGTAGGTTTGGTCTTCTCATTGTGTCCTGGATTACCTGGATGTTTTGAGTTAGGATCCTTTTGCATTTTGTATTTTCTTTGACTGTTGTGTCGATGTTCTCTATGGAATCTTCTGCACCTGAGATTCTCTCTTCCATTTCTTGTATTCTGTTGCTGATGCTCGCATCTATGGTTCCAGATCTCTTTCCTAGGGTTTCTATCTCCAGCGTTGCCTCGCTTTGGGTTTTCTTTATTGTGTCTACTTCCCCTTTTAGTTCTAGTATGGTTTTGTTCATTTCCATCACCTGTTTGGCTGTGTTTTCCTGCTTTTCTTTAAGAGCCTGTAACTCTTTAGCAGTGCTCTCCTGTAAATCTTTAAGTGACTTATGAAAGTCCTTCTTGATGTCCTCTATCATCATCATGAGAAGTGTTTTTAAATCTGGGTCTAGATTTTCGGTTGTGTTGGGGTGCCCAGGACTAGGTGGGGTGGGAGTGCTGCGTTCTGATGATGGTGATTGGTCTTGATTTCTGTTAGTAGGATTCTTACGTTTGCCTTTCGCCATCTGGTAATCTCTGAAGCTAGCTGTTTTAGTTGTCACTGTTAAGAGCTTGTTCTTCAGGTGACTCTGTTAGCCTCTATGAGCAGACCTGGAGGGTAGCACTCTCCTTAGTTTCAGTGGGCAGAGTATTCTCTGCAGGCAAGCTCTCTTCTTGCAAGGCAGGTACCCAGATATCTGGTGTTCGAACCAGACTCCTGGCAGAAGTTGTGTTCCACTCACTAGAGGTCTTAGGATCACGTGTGGAATCCTGTGTGGGCCCTTGCGGGTGTCAGGCGACTCAGCTGGCAAGGTAGCCCGGGGCTCGAGTGGAGTGGAAGGGGTTTGTGCCCCAGATCAAGCCCGGGTAGCCTGCTTCCCTATGTACCGCAGTCTCAAGTTCCGCGCGATTGGATTGGGGCAGGCACTGTGATCCACTCACCAGAGGTCTTAGGGTCCCATGGGGAGTCCTGTGTGGACCCTTGCGGGTGTTGGGCAAGACTCTGCTGGCAAGGTAGCCCGGGGCTCGAGTCTCGAGTCGAGCGGAAGGGACTTGTGCCCCAGATCAGGCCCGGGTAGCCTGCTTCCCTATGTACCGTAGTCTCAAGTTCCACGCGATTGGATTGGGGCAGGCACTGTGGTCCACTCACTAGAGGTCTTAGGGTCCCATGGGGAGTCCCGTGTGGGCCCTTGCGGGTGTTGGGCAAGACTCTGCTGGCAAGGTAGCCCGGGGCTCGAGTCTCGAGTCGAGCGGAAGGGTGTTGTTTAGTTTTCAACAAAAGAAGTGGTGCCCACTGTGTCATTCCAAGCAAAATAGACAATGCTAAGCTACAATCATAAAGTACAGTCACTGTCTCTTTCAGTGGGGAATGAGGAGGTGGTGTATGGAACCTGAAGAACTTTCTGGAGGTGGAGGACCTAGAGAAGCCTTTCAGAGTGGAGGACTTCATTTATATCTCAGTGGAGAGAGTGTCCACAAGTGTATACCCAAGTCAAGTTTTATTGGACTGAACACTAAACATTATATTTTCTTAAATATAAATTCTACAACCCTGGAGATATACCTATGTAGTAAGGCAGGTACTTATGTTCTTCAGGACTTGGGTCCAATCTGCAGCATTCCAAATATTACTCCTTAAGAAACAATGTTTTATTGCTCTATAACAGTTGACATTACCTATTTTCCACATCTCCCCCCATTTCTCCATCACAGGGTCCTCTGAAAGGAAATAAACTGAGAAGATGGGGAGTTGAAATGAGATTTCTTTAAGCCCTACCCAGTGCAGATCTGAATTTCTTGAGCTTTGTTGTGGCAGTTTTCTAGGGTGCCATGAGAAAATCAGGGACTGTGCGTGCTATGTTACCCACTTCTTTAAAACCATCCCCAGAACAAATGGCCATTTTATTTTAGAATGTAGAGCGGTGGAATATAAAACAAATGGCCTGGTTTAGTGAAGTTGCTTTTTAGCCAATGTGAGAGATTCTGCATTATCTGAGACAGTAAGAGAGCTAAGATGAAGATTTGTATGAAGCAAAAATAACTCCAAACTGAATGATGAAATAAAACTCAAACTTCCTGCTACAGCAGCTTATGACAGAGCTAGCAATAGCAATAACTACCTTATCCCTTTGGGGTCCTAATCTTTACCCACCCTTTGGCAAAGGGCCATAATAGAGGCAGAGAGAATGTGAGAAAAAAAAATAGAGAACATTTTCCAGGTTTAAGGCAGCTTAAAAATACTAAGCAACTCTAAACCGTGTCAATGCATGTCCCAGAAACATAACTTCATTTGCTCTTTTGCTTATTATAATCTGATTATACACATGCATACAATGCCTTATAGCTAAAAGCATTAAAATAAAATAAAGAGAACTACTGACTTGTCATCAACCAAAGCTGTCTCAGTCTTTGCTATTCGCTGGTTTAGCAAATGTATTTCTGTTGCCCTAACCCTTAAAACCCAAGATGGAATGTTTGCTAAGGCTGACTGCTAGAATACTAGAATGGAACGAGCTGTGTGAGTGAATCCAAGAGAAAGTGGTCAGGTCAGTGTATTCGTGAAATCTATGAGACACTGCGGTTCTCTTAGAAGCACAAGCCACACAAGTAACAGGTTTTCCTCTCGGAAGCCATTACTACTGTTGATTAATCCATTTGGCTGTTTGCTTCTAAGAGATGTGAAGAGGAAATAAAGCAGACTGCAAAGTTAATCCTAAGGGGATCAGACAAAAAGATGCTGTGGTGATAACAGGCATGAGTATTCTACATCTAAATTAGGAAGGTAACATGTTGTGGTGAAAGACCTCATCACTGCTCTCTCCTGTGTGGCTCTGAGCTGTCCGTGATAGGCTGCAGCAGCCATTATTAATATCTTCTGCACTCCTCAGTTAAAAGTCAGCTCGGGAAGAATGGTGACCTCTTTCCCAGCCAGCACCCACTGACTCCTTCTTCTGCTTCTTCCTCCTCTGTCGTCAACAGAACAGCTGTCGGCCAGGTGTCTGTGAAGATGCTGGGTATCACATAACATGTCACCAGAGCTACTTCTGGGCTTAAAGGGCAATCAATAATGTGTTTTTAATAAATAAGTTATATAAAAGAATGAAGCTCTTTTTATGAAATCGGAGATATGAGTCTAGGCCCCAGGTACTATGAACTGGGATGGAAGAAACAGAACCTGTCACACGGTTTACCAGGATCTCTGTGGTTATGCTACACAAACAGTGTCCTTGTGGACTTGGACTGTTGCCGTTCAAAGGGCTACTACAAATTATGTGGTGAAATGAACAAGTGAAGTTTCCCATTGAGCTCACTTTCTCCTTAAAGGTCCTTCTCCTGCCTTTGATCTTCCAAGCCATCCTGTGCAGCCCGGATCCTGGGGGAAGATGCTTTGCCAGTACTCAATAAGCAAAAGTTCCTCTTTTGGTACAAGAGCTCAGGAATTGAGGAAATCCTTGTACTTCACTCCAGACTATGGTAGAAATGTTGATGGTAAGTTTAAGGCTTGGGTTGAAATACTCTTGCCAGAGTCCTGAACACTCCAGGGAGCCATGAGTTCTGACTGCTGAAGTTTAAAGGGACTTCATACCTCATGTATGACATTCACCTAACTTTATAAATGTATAGTGAGGGATATTGACTAGTTATATCTAAGCCCTTGGGAAGGAGAGCAAAGATTGATTAAGCCTAGGCAAAGTTTTTGACAAAGCACATCCTGAAAATAGCAAGGTTCCAGAAATATCTTATCTATTGGTTTTGAAGTATAACATGTAAATGAAATGTGACCAGTGGATAGTAACTTGTGTGTGTGAAAGGAATGCTATAAAGGGATGATAAATGGAATGTTGCACAGCACAGCCCTGTAAGCAGAAGGAGGATTTGAATTCAATCCTCATGGATAACCCACTCTCGAAGAAGATGACTCTCGGTGTCAATCTCTGAAACTACCAAGTGCATTCTTCAGGTGCTATGAGCAGCAGAGATAACTCTGTGAAGATGTCAGACTGGGATCACAGGTACAGATATCTTTATAAAACTAACCGTAACACTTGGATGCAAGAAAGAAAAATCTGTGGTACACAAAAAGCCACACAGGTCAGAATTCCCTGTTGAGACTCTGAAGGAAATGAGGGAACAATCGGTCATTCGTTGGCAGCATGCCCAGAAAGTCAAGGCCTGCGCAGGACAGGACCTGGAGATGCTGTTAGTTACAGTTAGTCAGGGAGAAGAGGCTCAACATGATCACAGAGGGAGAGAACTCGCAGGATCCAGTTCAGAGAAAGACCTGCTGCTTTCTTTGGTAAAGAAAGAACCTCACCTTCCACCGAAGTGCCAGAGAACTGAGCCAAGGCTGAGCAAAGCAGTCTTGGTCCTGATGTCTACACAACAGCTTGTATTCAACAAAGGCAATCAGAATGACTATTAGGAAGATGTGCTAAAAGGGGAGAGAGGGGCTTGCATAAATTGAACATACCTTCATTGTTTCAGTTGAATAAGTAATAGCAGGGGCATCTATTACCAACAATCTCTGTGATTGTATCCAAAGAAGCACTGAGATCCTATCCCTAGAGTGCCTTCAATCATTGGAAAGGAATGCACTATTAGATAGACTTTCTGCCCAGAGAATAGCAATAGAAGATATCTTCTGTACACCAACCACATGGCTCAAAGAAGTTGCAAGCTCCTTCCAGGTAGCATTTTGTCCCTAGGAGTGTTGTCTCTATACTCCAATAATGCATATGTTAATAACAGAAGTTTAACATATTTGTCAGATGCCAAATATGGAAGTACACAGAAATGAGTTTCCACTTCAACACCTCTTTGGAACAGACCCAATGCTCATACTATTTGTGTCTGGACATGCAGAACTAGCCTATGAACTGATACACTTGGTCCCAAGAATCATTATTTGGCACTGATATTATATATTATAATGACCAAACAATGGAACTCGCTGATAGGATAAAAGAGCAAAGAAAAATCCTCACAGGAAAGTGAACCATAGCTCTTGTTAGTTTTCTTTCTCTTCACTCTACTTTAGATATGTCATACAGACAGGAGGAAATACAACAGCTCTGAGACGGCCACTCTCTGTATTACCTCTTAGACATGTGACTATATTTAGATATTGAGCCCTGTCAATAATTAAAGCAGCAGTGCTTGTCCAAGTAAGAACCAGAGTATCCACTGATATT
Source organism: Mus musculus (assembly GCF_000001635.26). Taxonomy (NCBI): domain Eukaryota; kingdom Metazoa; phylum Chordata; class Mammalia; order Rodentia; family Muridae; genus Mus; species Mus musculus. Next base: position 32,750,791 of record NC_000074.6, read on the forward strand.
TTATTGCATGATTCAGTTGATTTAATAATAGAAGACAAATTATAGCTCCTTAATTGACCTAAGTTTACTTTTTAAAGGAAGTAATTAAATCTCAAAAATCCCTAGGCTTTTCTCTAGACAGTTCTCCAAGTTTGTGTTTAACTTTCTAAGACCATACAGTAGGGACTCAAGATTTAATTTCAAAATAGCTGAATACATATGAGGGGAGATAATAGCTGAATACATGTGAGGGGAGATAATTGGGGGTATAGTTTTCTCTCTCCTGGGGAGACTTTTGACAATGGCTGATTTTACATTGAAAGGAGATTTCTGTTCATTTATTTATTTCCTTCTGCAATGCAGTAACCAGAATCTAGGGCCCTTCACATACAGGCTAAGTGCTCTACTTGATTGAGCTACATCTTCAGCCCTAATTTTTGCTATTGTATTTCAAATATAATGCATGCTGTTCAGCATAAGGAAAAAAGACCATTTACAAAGCAGGCTAAATGTGCTTTGGAAAGTGACTTGTTTGTAAATGAAAATATCAGTGTTTGGGGAGGTGGTTACTGGATATGCCTTAGGAACATAAAGATCAGAGTTTGTGTCACAACAATCAATAAAATTTGGGCCTAGTACCACATCTGTAATTCTAATACTCCCATCAAGAGATTAAAAAAGGAGGCATGTTCTCAGTGTGGAACAGTAAAGAATTCCCACTTTACACAACATAATAGGATTGTCAACCAAGGTTGTCCTCTGACCTTCACAAACACACACCATGGCATGTTCACACACACATACATACAAATACATTAAAAAATATCAATAACGACAAGAAAAACACCTCTTCGGAAGCACTGAAGCTAGCTATTGTTCCTGGTTTGCTAAACTGACTGGAAGGAATCTTAAAGATCTTCAGGTCAATTGCTTATCTGAAGACCAGCTTTGGAAGTTTCAACGAGGAAATAACTGAGAAATTACCATTCTTCCATGGAATCTGGAAAAGTACTCTTGTTGCTGTTCTCCTTCTTTGGGATTCTCTAGGAGTCCTACTCTCACTCCCACACAATTATTGCAAAAGCCAAAGCCTTGAACCACCCTTACTTAGATCATTCCTTCCTTGCATACTCACAGTTTTCGTTAGGAAACCCATTAGCTCTATCTACAAAACAAACCTCAAGGAGGACCACATTTTCCTTGTCCAAATCCAAATGACAATTCCTCTAGACTGGATTACAGATGTCTGGCATATAGCAGATGTTAAATATTGGCTGTCTGTAGAACAAGTGGAATCCTAATTGGTCCCATTTGCCAGTCCCATTCTATATACCCTGCCCCCACCTTCAGTCTTCTTTCTGTAAACAGTCTCATGTAGTGCCAATATATAGCAGGGAATTGATATTTTTTCTCTAAAGTATTTTCAATACACTCTCATCAAATTTGGAGTAAGATATCAAATCTAATCCTCTTGCCCATGAAACTCTCCATCTTTTGTGTTCTTCCCCAAGCATTTCAAACCTTCTGCCTGAACACAAACTCTCTCTTCTCTACTCAGAACATCATTTTTTTTTCTGTTATAGTCTGAACTATCTGACTCCCAAAGATCCATGTGTTAAAACTTTGGTTGCTAGGGTGATACTATTGTGCTGTGGACTGTTAGAAGGTGGGATCTTGTAGAATGTCCTTATATCATTGTGACCTTGATCCTGAATAGATACTTTGATTCATTACCATGATTTTAGCAGTTTTCCCACCACACGTGCACCCTGCCTTTGACATCTTGCTCCCCAATCAGATGTGTTGAGTCTCCGTGATCTTGAACTGGGAATTTCAAAATTGTGAGTCAAAATAAGCCTTTGGGTTGGGTTTTTTTTCAATTCATTTATACTTCATAGTACTGTATCCCAATAGCAGTATACAGCTAGCTAACATGCAATTCTCTATTACTTTTTCTTCCAGTTCTGGCCACTACTCTAAACTAATAACCAGACCTGTCTGTGTTCTCATCCTCTTTCAGCCCTTCGGCCATCTTGCTTCTATCCCCATCAGATCTCTGGATTGAATCTGCTAACATCAGCTACTGCCTTCTTGTCGCCAAAAAACAACTGTCTTCTTCCTCAGTTGATCTCCCAGCATATTTGACACTTTATATATCCTTCTTTATGTTTGAGACACCCACTTCCTTTTCACTCTGACAGTAGTTATATTAGTTTCCTTCTATCAGGTAACTCTGATTGGTTCACAATTTTTCAGAGATTTGGTCATCGCCCATCATTAAATCTATGAGCCTAGATTTCTCTTCTAAATTTCAGGCTCTCAATCCCAATTGCCCTTTTACATTGCTTTTATCAAGTATCACAGGAGAGGTGTGTGCCCAAACCACCTATAAACTGCATGCCCTTAATCCAGCACTATATTTTAAAATGAACAAACACTTAAATTAGGAAAAGTTGGCTTTTTCTCTTGGTGCTTCCCATCTCTAAGATGATAGCATTGTCATTCACATCTGTGCCATTTTTAATATCTTTCTAACCTCCTTATCTCCTCGCGTCAATATTTTCAGTCAACTTCACTCATATCCTCATGCTATGTGTCTCTCTAGCTCTTCTGCCAACATGCTATTGAATCATCACTGTAATTCACATAGATTATTGAACTAACATTATGTCAAACTCTTCTCCATACTACAATTATAACCATGTGTGCAAACAACACAACTGTTGTAATAAAAGTGTAGGTTCATTCACACCCATGACTTCCTTTTGATTCAGAGTCCTTCAATGGACTTTAGTAGAGCCCTGATACCTGCGGCAGCCTCCATGGTATTGTATGTGTCCCATACTATCTGCCCTCAAGTCAAGATCCCTCCTACTGTAGATCCTATGCAAACACTGTGTCCCCTAATGAGAACACTGTTTGTTCCCCTCCAGGCTCAGGCTGCTCCTTCATCTTCTGATAGCTGCCCAGGGGCCATTTCTTCAATTAAACTTTCTTTTACTCCCCATATTCTTCTGCCCTAGAGTTTGGGACTAATTAACTTGACATAAAATTTTGTAAATTGCAATTTTTAAAATGCAGCATATAGATAACCAAATGTCTCAGAGTTGCAACATAGGTTATATTATTTTGTAAACTGTCTTGCATACAGTATGTAGTCAACAAATACAATTAACCCTTCTTAAATATTCCAACCCCTATCTTATTGTAGGATCAAGAACTGCTGCAAATATATACAGGGAACTGAAATTATAAAAGATCACCCCTTTTCTTCTACCTCCAAAGGAAAATAATTTGCTTAACAGTTGGGAAGCCAGAAGTTTTCAATGCATGCAGCTCCCAAGTTATATCATTTCTCATAGAGCGTACACTACCGAATGACCTAAGCTTGATATATTACAAGGAATATTGTTGAGTGATACAAGTGTTTCAGTAACAGAGGCAGAGGAAATGAACTACCTCTTGCCCTAGAAGACAGGTGGGAAAAGTAAAATTTTCCTTATTCGTCAAGTATCACTTAATGATGAAGTGCATCAAATATCATCTGGTAATCTAATATACATATAACTAGTCCCCATGTCTTTTCATAGTAAAATCTGAATGTACTAGTAACAGAAAAGAACAACCCTAAGGCACTTACAGATGACTGCAACATTGATGCTATAAGACTCTTAGAACATTATAGTTATCAATTCAACTTTTAAGTATATTTGATCTAGTCATACAATTCAACTTTCTCTCGCATATTACCATCTAGGAGAGAAAATTAACTCAAAAGTTATAAAGTAGTTGCTTTTTATGTATTTATATTATTAATAATCAAACGCATGCATAATTCCCTAAATAAATGTAAGAGTGATGGCCCACTGGAGGAGAGTCCTTTATTCTTCCCACAGAATGTTCTTTGTCAGCAGAACCTCTGTGAAAACAGTTGTCATAGGAAGCTGATCTAGGCCACAATAGGAATTAGATTAAGAATTGGACCCCCAAGGTTGGTTAATTATGATTTTTCTCTTTTCATCTGTGATCAGTTCTTTTTTAGTAAATGGAGTTGCATTCCCCAGGAGACTATATTTGGAATCAAAGTGACCGGACTTCTTTTCAAATCTTTCTTTAGAGAAAACAAATGGTAGAAGTGACCAATGGATTGTCCATCAAAGTAAGGAGGTGAGAGGTAGAAGTCAATTATACAAGGAATATCCAACTGAAAGCTGAACTGTGTGGTCTTCACATGTCCCACACACGCATGGATTTCAGATGACTGCTAGCTTGGTGAAGAAGAGGAGGAAGAACAGGGAGGAGGGGGGATTAGGAAGACAAAGAGTAGGAGGAGGGGGAAGGGAAGGGATGACAAGGATGAAGTAATAGACTAGCAAATATTGCTGCAAAGGAGTACAAGCAAGTCAAAATTTACAAACACAAAACTGTATCAGATATAAAAAATCCATTTGCAATCCCATCATTGATGACAGATGCAGACATACACACTGCCTTTAGTGCATCCCAGATCTATAGATCTTTCAGTCTTTCCAGAAGCATGGATGCTGTACCAAAACAACATGGAGACGTGTTTTAAAACAAAGAAAAAAGATAAAGGGAATAAAGCATGAAGTGTAAATAGGAAGCTTGAGTACCTATATCATTCAGTTAAAAAGGATAAAGGGTATGCAGAAAAGAAACTGTCTTTAACTGTTAAATAGTAGATGTTCTATTTCAATTTTTATAGTTATATAAGACAAGTACATATATAGGATACATAATTTATAAAATAAAATATAGAGAGGGATTTTTCTATTTCATATATATATATATATATATATATATATATATATATATAGAGAGAGAGAGAGAGAGAGAGAGAGAGAGAGAGAGAGAATTGTTCACTTTATTGTAATGTGGAATCCTATTATTATATTGGAGACAGCAGGTACTCATTTCTGAAAATGATAATAGAAGTATGTAAATTGAGAGATTAGGCAATTTACATGAGTGAGAGTTGTAACTTTTCTATGTTATAACCCAGCACATCTGAAGACAGGAAGTTATGAGTGATCATTGTGGCAAATGCTTGGGGCTTTGAGCCCTCTCTATCCTTTGATTTTTCTTGAGTCACCATCATAGTACTACCACCTTAAATGTTTCCCTCAACATTTAAACTCTGCATTTTCTCATTTGTTAAAGTCCTTATAAACAGGATAATGGTCACATGATGCATTATGTGCATTTATCAAAATTTTTAAAAATATTCTTTTACTATCTGACATTCAATTCCTCTTTTTCACCTTTGAGGGAAGGGATGCAATTAACAGATGTTACATGGATTCAAGTGCTGGCCTTATCTTTTACTATGAAGTGAGATATTTAACACCTTTGTGCCTCAATTTCCCAGCTATGATTATTTTCTGGTGAATCCTTGAGTAACATTTCTGTTGTTGTCTTCATAAATGATGTGTGAAGGTGGGGGGAATCTCATCAGTAAGCTAAGCCCAACTTCTTAATTACTCTTTGATAATTTCATTAATGCATATGACCAATTTGGAGAGCAACCTTTTCTATGTGGAAAGAGCATTGGCAGAGAATGAACCAGGATAGCAGAAAAGCTCATTTCTTACAATGGTAATTGGATTTGATAGAAAGACTGAATGTTTTGCAAGGTTGTTCAAAGAACAGCAGGAACAGAATTAAAGTTAACTTTGCAAAGAACACCACTAGTCAGAGGATTTAATGTCGAGCCAGTAGTTTCCACAATAAGATGAGTTGCTCTTCATTACCCCTACACATGCATTCAGACCTCAGACTAAGAAGATGCTGAAGATTTGTTTGCTACGTGGACGGCACACTTAGACTACTTTTGTCAGACGGTTGGGGACTACAGGGTCTCCTAAGACTGGCTGGATAGAAACACAGGAATTCTTTTCTAAATGCTTAATGTTTCAGTTTATTAATCAGTATTGCCTGAGATGGCATGGTCTCTATGAAGAGTAGTCAAATGATCCTCTTGACTCCAGTGACTTTGTTTCTTAGTGCTTATGTGCTTCTTGAAGGTAGTAGCCACTGGAACCATTAGCACTTCTGTCAACCTTTCTATGCTGACCTTGGTCACGCTAATTGGCTTTATTAGGCTTCTCTGTCTCTCAAGCTGTACATCAGGTTTTAAGAACCTCACTTGAGCACCTGGTCATTTTGAGGCAAGTCTGGGACTATTACACATATGGCCTTAGAATGAACTTTTCTCAATTGTAAGGTTGTAGTGTGTTAGTTGTACCTCAGTGAGCTGAGTGCTAACTTAGTTCTTTTCTATCCCTTCTCTCTGGCATGTGCCTTCTTGTAAACAAGGAAATACTTGTAATATGGCATATTTTTTTTGAAAATCAGATAAAAGACCTGCATCTAGCTTCCTCCATATCAGTGTCAGCATTTAGCACTGTGAGCCTTGCACGTAGCAAACAAAGACTCCTATTTCAGGGAAGGGATATGCTCTCTGATTCTGAACTGTTTTTCTACTGAACAAATTCTATCCCATTTGTTCATTTTTAATAAATTCAGTTATGAAAATTGGATTGCTCAAGAACTCTCAATAACAGCAAATACTTAGATCTGCAAAGCAGTAATGTAGAGGCATTAGGCATCTCAGTGCTTTTTCCCATGGAAGTCTGCATGGATTCATTCTAGTTGGTGGTCACGCATTTAGACATTATCCTGGGGCACATTTTGTACTCCATGATCCAAACTATGCACCATCCTTCTCTAGTTTTCCTCCTATATACTATGCTATTGTGCCAAATAAAAAAAGCTTTGTTTCAGGGAAGAACGTCCCACATGTTTTGTTTCAACCAAGTTTGTATTGATTTGTCCAAGCATAGGAGACACAGAACTGAAATCACAGTAATTGCTCTCAAGAGGCAGCCCAAGTACCATTCTGAGGCTCCACTCACTGCTGCTGTAATCCTCAATGCTAAGTCAGTTGGCAACAGTTGACAATTGCCTATCTCTCCCTTCTTTTGACTTATGCCTTTGTTCTGTAATAAGATCATTTAATAAGTGCCTACCAGATGCTAGATAGCTGCCATGGGCTCTCAAATATATATTAGCTCTTGTGTTCATGGCAAGGGTAAGAGGTGATCATCATCACAGAGTTTCTCTTCAAACTAAAGAAAGAGACCTCTGTGGGAGAAATCCCCCCCCCCATTAGACCTAACAAACTACAGACCAAGCTCTCAGCCTGAACTTAATTTATGTTCAAACTATGATGTTTCCATTTCCATCAGAAAACAACCTCGCATTCTTTGGATGAAGCAATCTCTTCTTCAACGTCAATCTCAGTGAGAGAAGTATCGAGATGCTCTCTCTCAGTCTTTGTGTCACTTCAAGGTACACGTGTTCAATAGAGCAGTTTGTGCAGTTTCAGAACTGCATTTGCAACTGGGTCCCACACTGAAGGATGGTGCTTCTCATCCATCACCACCCTCCTGATTTCTGTACTGCAGCCCAGTCCGGTTGTGCACTGCCCTTCAGCATGCTGAACAGTTGAACTCATGGGCTTTCCTCAGGTCATCACTTTTCAGCTCTTCCCTGTGCTTGGGAAGAGAGTTGGCCACCTCCTCTGATCCCTCAAGCCTCTTTCAACCACTAGCTTCTTGGCAGGCCTTAGATAGCTCTATCCTAAGAGATACCACGTGAAATGGTGATTGTGCATTTATCTACCTTTCTCCTAACTATAAACCAGCTGAAGGTAAAGTTGTCCTTCGTACAAAAGTATGTGCTGGAATTTTAGAGTGATATTTTCAAGCCACATCCTCTGAAATTTCACAATTATCATAATTCATATCTAAGAAAATATACATACTATTTAATAATTTTCTTATAAAAGTTCACACATACAAAAACATGCACATATGTAATAATATGTATGTGGGCTAATATATATGTTCATATAGTATGAATGTATATGTGCATTTGTGTAAGCTCATAAAAATAAAAATAAAACATTTATAGCTTTGTTATAACCATGATAATTAGTTTTACCAAATTAGGCTCATATAATTGCATTCAAGTGCAAGTGCACTGGGCACTTAAGTTTGTTGTAATAGTAAAAGAATAACAATTATATGGTTCTTTCCATATATAGAACATAATACAACTTGAACATCACTAATCTAAAATACTGAAATCCAAAATGCTCTGAACTAATATTTGAGTATTGATGCTGCAAGAGAAAGAGATCCATATCATAAAGTTTGTTTTATGTACAAAATCATTTTAAATGTCATATAAAATTGCCTTCAGACTGTGTGGAAAAAGTACACACATGAAACATAAGCAAATTTCATATTTGGAATTCTGTCCTATCTCCAAACTGTAGATACAAATATTTTAGGATCTGAACTATGTCAAAATGCAGAACACATCTTAACCCACAAATTTCTGACAAGGACTATACAACCTGTACACGCATCCCCTCCTTCATTCCTCACATGGTACCATGATACAGTGGGCATGCTGTGATGCTCTAGACATACAGGAAGTAGCACCAGAAAGAGCAGTAACATCTCACCCTACCGAAGGATAGATAGTGTTTATGGCCTGGACCATTGAAGGCAATGTCTTCCATTCTTCTTTGGCCAAATGGCTTCATTTTTGTCGTTACCCTAACCCATCAGTCCCCTCACATCATGGTATCTTGTGGCTGTAGAGGTATGCCAAGGAGATAATTTTCCTAGTTGCAAGGCTACAAGCAGCATACCCAAAAACTAGATGGAGAAGACTCTATGATCTAGAGATGATGCCCATTTTCCTATGTTCTGTCAGCAATGCCTATCCTCAATTCTAGAAGCCCATGAGTAGAGAAGAGTGATTTTGTTGTCTCTGTTTTAATATTCTTCTTTAAACTCTCTATGGACTAGCAAAAGGCAAATATTGTTCCCTAAAACCAGGCTCAGAGTGGGGATAACTTGCCTAGAACATGGCAGCCAGTTGGCACTCCAAGCCTTACTGAATTAACATGCCCCATTTCTAAGAAGGAATCTGTCTGACCTCTCTGACCTCACTGTCATCTTTCAAAAAGATGAGCACTTCCCTGAAAGAGAGCAGTAGCATTGGGAAAATGTTGATTCTCCCCTAAACAGATGACCGGCTGTTTAGCCAGATGAACATGACCGAGGTGATGATGGGAATTTCCTAGATAATGAGATTCTAACCATTCTACCAGTCCAATCTCTTCCCATCCCCACCCAAGTCATGTGTTAAACTCATCGCAGAGGTTATTTAGCAATAGTAGTCAGTGACATCTTCTTTCTTGTCATTACTTAGAAAATAATGACAAGTAATGTAACTATATGTGTGTTTATTTACATGTGCATATACATAAACATCACATACATATACATAAACATCATATACATATACATGACCCATACACAGGATGTTAATTGTTTTTTAGTCTAATGAATTTGAGTACTGGAGTAGATAATAGATGTTATTTGTTTTTAAAACTCTACCCTTTTTAACTGCATTGAAACTTTGGAAATCAGTAGATCCATCTTCAGTTTTAAACTTCAGCACCTGCTGACAGTGAACGATTGCATATCAAGATGCTTTTCTCTTAGTTTTTTCCAGATGTTCCCTCAGACATTTGCTCACTCTTTTTTTGCTCCCAGAGATTGGCAAATCTGTTCACTTTTAGATACTAAGCCAGTACTGAATTTGTAGAAAAAGAGAAAGATTCTGTGTGAGAAATACCCTGATCACTCCCTTCCTTACCTTTACTCCTAACCTCTGTCCCCTTCTGCTTCCATAGCTTTGCCTTGTGCTCCTTCTTTAATGCTTCTGCCCTATTTCTGTCTGCAGATGCAATGGTTGATTGGCACTTGCAATGCTAGCAGAGGCTTAGAGAACTCCTTCACATATGTGTGCAATGCTGGACACCTGGACGAAGGCCAAATGCTGCTTCAACATCTTGGCAATGGCCTTCTGAAGATGGTATGTTGAACCGGTTTTTTGTGTAAAGTCTAGACAGAGAATACTCTGCTTAATTTCTAAAGACTCAGAGTAGTATAAAAAGACATGAGAGGGTGGACTAACTTTAAACTATGTGGCCAGTTGTGGCCATCTCTTCCTTCCAATAGTTCACTGTTTACTGCTAAAAACTACACTGTCTTATAGAGATTTAAGCTTAGGAAGGTTTGTGGGTTTGGTGCCTAAAGTGTAGTATAAGCTATACTTAATGCATTAATTGAAATTTAGATCGGAGATTTACCATTTTAACAAAAGTCTTTGACTTCTTTTGAAATCAAGTGGTTGGAATTTACAGTTATGTGTACTTGTATCTTTGAATGTAGACAGAATGATTATGCATGTGAGCAGCTGACAAAAATTTAGACATTCATCTCAAAATGCAACCTCAGTACAGTATTTTGTAAGCATTAAAAAAAATTAATACCCTAATCAGGCTTTATGTGTTGATGCTGTTATTTGTATGTTTGGCTTTCAGCATCGTTTCTTGTAGTTATACTTAAATGATGTAAAATTGTTTGTTTGAAAACATATAGATGAATTTCTTTCTAGCTGCTCTGTTTAGTAGTCTATAAGAACTGTCTCTACCCGCCCTTCTAACCACCTCTCAACTCAAAAGAATATGTTTAGTTTTTCTGTAGTGTCAAAATCTGAGTTGTCTCAACTCACCCATCTGTGAGGAATATGTGAGATATTTCTGTATTGCTATGACCATGATGCTTAACAGAAACAATCAAGTGGATGAAAGACTTATTCAGCTCATACTTTCAGAGTTTTGGTTCAGCATCTTGGGTTGGGTCTACTGGAGTAGCAGCTTCGTTTGTGGCTGCAAAATGATGTCGATGGAAGTCTGCTCAAATCAACACCCAGAAGTCTGGCTTAAAGACATAACTTCCCAAGGTCCACTCTCAGTGATACACCCCACATCCTAAATGTTCAACAGTCTCCAAAAATACTGGTAAATAGCCATTCAAACTACTAGTCTGTGGAAGACATTTCAGATTCAAACCAAAACAAGCAATTAGTAGGGCATGTCTAGAATTTGCCCACTTCTTACAAGCATCACTCAGTATTCATCCACCATCTTTTGGCTGGCTACATTAATCCTTTTTAAGCTCTTTGCCCACCTCTGCTCTACATATCTTTTTAAAATAAATTTTGATGTGTGAGTACATGCTGAGGGTACTTGTGCACACATATTTGCTGGTATGTTAGGCTGAAGGACAACCTATTCTTCAGGAGGTGATGCCCACTAAAGAAAAAGAAAAAGTATGTGCAAGCTTGTGTGTATGTACAAGAGAATATGTGCCACAGTGCATGTGTAGGAAGATATAAGGTGTTGGTTTTGATCTTTTTACCTTGTCTGAAACAGAATCTCTTTGTTGATACAGAAGTCAGATTATCAGGTCGAAGAGTTTCTTGGGATTCATCTATCTCTGGGGATTTGAACTCAACTCTACAAGCTTGCATGGCAAACACTTTATCCACTGAGATATCTCCCCAGTATCCCTACCCAGGCCTTTTACCATCTGACCTCTTATTACCCTCTGACCTCATTTTCCACCATTTTTTCTCAGCAACCTCGGTTGTAGTCAAGATATTCCTCCCAGTTCAGAATTGCCTTGGTCCCTTGCTCATGTAGCTTCCTATAGCTGCCATCAGCCTTCTCTCAGTGTTGTCTTGGCTTTTTCTTTGTCTCTTTTTTATGTTTCTGCCCAAACATTCCTTTCTTAGAGAGGTCCTCACACTGCCCTTCATAAACTAGAATTCTCTCCCACCTCCAAGTCCCTATTCTTTATTCTGTTTCATCGCATAAACTATATCATCTAAAATACGGCATTTATTTCATCGTTAATACTTAAAATAGTTATCACAGAGTAATTATTGAATCACTTTGTTTTGAAAAAATTACTCTTTGGGCCAAAACTACAATGGGCATTGGAAAACTGAGTCTTTATTTAGCTGAGTTGATATATCTGCTTTTTCAGATACTTTACTCTTCATAATCTCAAATTCAAGAATTAAAACACAATAGATAATTTTTTATGGACCCAGTATGTTCCTGTTGAACCACTCTGCTAATATGTATGTGTGTGTGTGCGTCTGTGTGTGTGTGTATGTGTGTATGTGTGTGTGTGTGAGTGTGTGTATGTATGTGTGTGTGTGTGTATGTATATGAATGCTTAGGTATGCATAAAATACATATATGTATATATTTGTTTACTATTAAATAGAGTTATGCTACTTGGTTTGATAATGTTTTCCCCCAAGAGCCACAAACTACTTAACAAAAACCTCAGAGGAAGACATGGAAATTTCCCTTCAAGTTGTTAGTTAGAGCAGTCTAAAAAAAAATCTCCAAAAAAATAGGCTACTGCTGTTTCTCTTGTATGCTCCACAGAACCTTTGGGGATTGAATGTACTTTTCACAGGTGTTCCATATGAGATGTCCTGTATATCAGATGTTCACATTATGATACATAACAATGGCTAAGATCAAAAACTCAAAGGACAGCAGATGTAGAGAAAGATGAACACTCCCTCCATTGCTGGTGGGATTGCAAACTGGTACAACCACTCTGGAAATCAAGCTTGCAGTTCCTCAGAAAACTGTAAATAAATTTACCTGAAGACCCAGCTGTACCACTCCTGGGCATATACCCACAAATTAAAAAAAAAAAAAAACAAAACAAAACCCTTTAATTAAAAGCCTTCACATCAATAATACTTGCCATCCAACTATTGGTTCTGTTATAGTTTTATTCATCTACATGAACCAAGTGGGTGAGTAGTCATTTGTCCTTTGTGTATACACAGATCTCTGTCCTTCCCACATTATTGCTTTCCTCATAATACTGAGCTAAATAGTCATTTTCCATATTCTGAGAAAGAAAATAAAGTCATCCTAACTGAAACTGAAGATACAACTTGTTTTCTATCTTGGGTTTAGGGTATCTTTCATTTATAAATGGAGAAGAGTACAGAGGTCTTGATATAGTCTCCTGAAACCTTTCTCTCCTGCTCATCCTTCCAAGCATTGTGTTACTCCTCTCTATCTCACAGTCTAGGGCTGTCTTGTTGGTCTTTCCTGTGTTATTACTTAGGATCCAATTCATCTCAGTTATAATATTTATATCATATTGTAATTTCCCATCTGGCCGGGCTCTCGGCAGGATCTGTTCATGGCTATCCTCTTTTGCCAGTGTACACAGAGAACTGAGAATTGGACCTGTATCTAACTAGCCCTATAAATTTTCTTAATGAATAGACAAATGAATGAATGTCTCCCTGGACAGAGTATTTGGCACTGCTGACCTACTGAGCATGTCTCTCTTGGGTGAAATTATCTTCCACATATTATAAAAATGGATCTTTATCTTGGTTAAATCTCCCAACAGAATCCCATTAAGAATTTTGAAGTTAAACCACTTTTTAGAATAACATGGATCAGGCTGGGGTATAGCAGAATAATAGAACATGTGCCTTGTATCATACAGCAGGAACACACAGACATGCACATGCATGTATATATGCACAAACATACAAATACAAGTATGAATAATCTGGATGGGAGGAAAATATATAGGTAGGTAGGTAGGTAGGTAGGTAGGTAGATAGATAGATAGATAGATAGATAGATAGATAGATAGATAGATATAGAGAGATGGTATATACTGTAATAGTTTTAATGTAATTGGCAACCATAGGTCCATCGGGAGTAGCATTATTAGATGTGACCTTGTCGGAGAAAGTATGGCACTGCAGAAGCAGGCATTCAGGTCTTATATATGCTCAAACCACGCCCAGAGGAACAGCCTCCTCTAGTGGGATCTACTGCCTGAAAATCAAGATGTAGAACTCTTGGCTTTTCCAGGACCATGTTTGCCTGAATGCTTGCTGTCATAATAATAATGGACTGGACCTCTGAAATTGTAAGCCACCCCCACTTAAATGTTTTCCTTGCCATGGTCATAGTGTTTCTTCATGGCAATGGAAACCCACCCACACACACACACATAATATATATAGATATATAGATAGATATAGAGATAGAGATAGAGATAGAGATAGAGATAGAGATAGAGATAGAGATAGAGATAGAGATAGAGATATAGAGATATAGAGATAGAGATATAAAGATGAGAGATAGAGAGATAGAGAGATAAATATAGATATGTACAGAGAGATAGTTATCTATTTGAAGGCTGACCTTCTTGCTTTAGGAAAATACTCAAAGTATGCCATGTAGAATTCAAATCCATAGGACTTGGTTTAAAGGGTTCCAAGTACCTTTCATTTTGGAATATTGATATTCAGACAAGCCTTTAGAGACTAAGTCATTCAGTAACAAACTTTAGTTTTTAAAGACAAAATGTCCTCACGCTTCAAATTTTAGGAAGATTGTTTGGCTCTATATGCTAACATCCTACTGGACTGGCATTCCATGAAACATGGTTCAGAAAGCACAGCTATATGCAAACAGAGGTCATAAATAGTATTAAAAGGTAGCAGTCCAATGGTAGTGAGTCCTATGAAGAAACTGGCAGGAAAGCTGCAGTAAGACCCTGTATAAGGGTGAACCCTACTGCCAAAAACCTTAAGGTAGCCCTGGATAAGTGCAAGTGTTTATATAAGAAACTGATGGCCTTACCCAATGGCCTCTCAGGGACATGACTGAGGCACTTAGGAAAGTACAGTCTCTGGACTCTAGTGCTTTAATTTGCTTCTCAAACTGGAGGCTTGGATTAAATTTCAGGGCAGTATGGGTTTTTAAGTAGTTGAAAGTGCTTCCACTACTTAATGTATAGTATATATGGGGCCCTGCTATGTTTATTGAAAGACAAGGTATTAGTAGATGTTATATTTTATTCTCATTGCATATTTTAACTTTTATTTGCTGCATATAGACCAAGTCCTAATACTAACCTGTTAGTTCTCTCTCTCTCTCTGTGTGTATGAGAAAGAGAGAGAGAGAGAGAGAGAGGGAGAGAGAGAGAGAGAGAGAGAGAGAGAGAGAGAGAGAGAAAGAGAGAGAGAAAGAGATTTTCACATACTACTAGCCTGCTATAACAAACTCACACAAACTCAGTACTTAAACAGTTATTTATCTTCAGTTCTGAAAACTAGAATTTAAAGTTTAAAATCAAGGTGCTAACAGGGTCACAGTCTGCCAGAGTTACAGCAAAATCTTTCCTCCTGCCTTCCCTTTCTTCTTAGTGACAATTGTCAATCAGTCTCTGATGTTTCCAGACTCAAAGCTTTATACTCCAATCTCTGTCCTGTTACCATACAGCATCCTCCTTGTGCACCTGTCTCTTTGTCTAGGTACCTGTTTTTATAAATACGAAAGTCATACTAGATAAACATCTACCCTAACATGACGTCATATCTGCAATGTCTGTATTTCTGATAGGACTGCATCTAAGGCATTATCATGTAAGACTGTTACATATCCCATGACTCTGTATGGTTTGCATGTGTGTATATGTATGAAAGATACATTACATAATACATTATCTTCGCAAATTTGGTTAGTTTCTCAGACACCGTTACCGAGAATCTATCTTTGTGTATCTTTTCCTACACAAGATACACGAAGCCAAATCCAAATAAGCTTGCTGCTGTTTACCATGTTCTTTATGGTACAAGCCAATCACTTGTCTGCTCAGCCCTTTCCTTATGCCTGATCTGTTCACAGGACCCTGCCTCAGGCTGGCATCCATAAAAAGCAATGATACTTTTAATTCTGAGTAATATATTCTTCGTGGCCTGACATTTCTTCATCATTTATACCTCAGACACACCCTTCCCATCATGAGCTAAGCATATTTCCTTCCAGGTTATTTGGCGAAGCTGGTCTGAGCTAATTTTATTACTGTTTTCGTGGTGGGAGTCTAGCAGAGTGGCCTTTCTGAAAGCCAGGCTTTACCGACTTCTCCAGGTTCATAAATATTAATAATGTGTTCCTATGACTCTCTGTGCTCAAATGTTGTGACGGAGCTTATACAAGAAAAGCATTTTAGAATTTTATGTGGGTCCGGATGGGCAAGAAAATGGAGCGGCGACATTTGCGGGGAGCATCCGATCCCCTGGGCATTACTTTCTACGAAAAGGAACTGCTCCTCTTCAGATGCAGGTGCATGGCAGTGTGTTCCTTTTCTGTTGGCACTTTTTTGGTTTTACTTATTTTGTTCTTTAGGAAAAAAAAACAGTTACAACACAGAAAAAAAGCAGAAAATCACTGTGAATGGGAGAGTTGAGGTTTGGGGCACTGAGCTTGCTTCAATCTTTTGATGAAAATTCCAGAAAAATATGGGTTCTGCTTTCTAAGAGACTCTGTGTCCAGACTATCATTCTTAAGGAATGAATCAAATCTTCTTAGTACCATCTCATAAAAAATTTAGTTAGCTATAAATGTTTAAGGCTGCTGCAGCTGAGATCATTTGCCTTGTGGGGGGGAAGAAACGATGCTGTTTCGCGTTAAGTGTGTTTCCTCTTCTATTCTTTTCTACTTTAGATTATGCAAACTTCCCAAACTAGCTATGCCACTAAAGTACTTAAACAAGCAGACCAAATCCATGTAAGCAGTGAAGAGAGGGATAACAGAGAGACTTTAATACAGTAAAGGAACATACCATACTGTTAATTTTGACCTTATAAAACTCATCCCATTTTAGAAGGTTAATTTCACTAGCAGCAGAAAATACTCCTCTTTTATTTCTGACAGGATGCATGCATCAAATAAGACTTCAGTTGCCTTGTGTGATTTGTAAGTGAAGAAGTTTCTTGGTTCAGCCTCGTGACAGAGCTAATAGTAAAATACAGAGGTGTGTTATATAAGTCTCAGCGTGAAGCCTGAGAATGATGAACGACGAAGCTGACATGTTGAAAGTCAAGACGAGAACTGTAGATGTTATTCCAAGTGAGGGTCATTTTGAAAAAAATAGTTTATGATATTTAAAAATCTGAGGTTGTTTTGGGAGAAATGGGGGATGGGGGACATAAGATAGAAGATTTGAGAAGCCTCTGCAGAAGGTCAGTATTGAGCTATAGCAGCAGACATGGACAGATGGAAATGGTGAGATTCCAGCAGAGTGTGAAGGCAAGGAAAAGACCCAGGGGTGACCTCGAGGAGTCCACTGGAGCAGCTTGAAGATCACTTGTGCCTGCAGAGGTGGGGATCTCAGAGAAGGAATGAACTTGGGAAGAATTTTCAACATTACTTCCTATTGTTTGCTCTTCCTCAACTCTACAGTTTTCCCCATTTTTCCTAGAACATTTCAGGCATGCCCCCATCTCTGGGCTTTTTTTTTTTCCTACTTGCTCTTTCTTATACCTGCAAGGATCTTGTCTAAGTTATTCCCTGGAACCTGTTCTAAACTCCATCACAACTCTGCTTCGTGGTCATGTTCTCAGACAGGTCACCTCTGGCTCTACTAAAAATCTCAGTCCAGAACATTAGCTTCTATGGGCATTCACTGTCTCTTTTTCTTGCCTTTGAAAAAAATCTATAGCAATATAATCCCTGTATAGAGATCATACATGGAAGTTGCTTAGCATTTAAATTTCATTACCTAACTACCAGAATTCCATGCCAGCTATTCTGATACAAGCTAAAGCCATCTGGGAAGAAGGGAATCTCAGTTGAGAAAATGCATGTTCCAATTTGGCCTGTAGGCAAATCCATGGGGCATTTTCTTGATAAATGATTGAAATGGGAGGGCCTTGGTTAAAGATTGATGTGAAAGGACCTGATAATGATTGATGTAGCAGAGCCCAGCCCATTATGGGATCCCAGCCCATTAAGCCACTACACTGCTTTGTGGAAGGTCCTAGACAAGCAAGTTGAGCATGCCATGAGGAACAAGCTAGCAATAGCATTCCTCTATGGTTTTAGCCTCCAGATTCCTGTCTTGAACTCCTCCCGTGGCTCCCATCACAGAAGGACTATATAAAGTCCTTCAAGATGATAGAGAAACCCTTTCCCCTTCACGGTGCTTTGGGACATGCCTTTTATGATGGCAATAGAAAGCCAACAAGAACACTAGTTTCATTGTTGCCACAGCTCCAACACCATGTCTCCACTTCTGGGAATAGAATGATAGTGTTTTATGAAGTCTATGTAATATCCTAAAGATTCTCACAAATCTCTGTGTCTTAAAAGTTTTCCTCACCTTCCAGAAGTGCCCAGACTAGGAACCAAACCGCTAACATTTAGGTACGTGAGCAATGTGTAACCCCCAACTATCAGTTTATTAGATAGATATAGATGTATACAAAGGTATAAAGGTAGATATGCATGTATGTGTATAATTAAATTTATTAGAAAATTCCAGAAAGGCAAGGCATGCTTTTGCATATCTTTCCCAGTATTAGGCAAAATCAATTAAGGTTTATTAAAACCCTTGAATTCAAACCAACAAAAGGTCACTTACCAACTTTCCTATTGTATTGTTATTTTTCCACTATACTATACCAACATTCTTTAGTCATAGATAGTTACAGTTCTACATATTGCCATTTAAAGTACATTTTTTAAAACTATAACCCCATATCTGTCTACTTTGTTTATATTAACTTTCAGGTGTTCAAAATGGCTTTACCAAAACTTGCATTCTTCCTCCTTATTTTCCATAAAAATAAACATTTCCATAGAAAGAAAGATAATTTTCTTTTATGGTATATAGATTCAAGTTTGGAGACTCTCTTCTCATTGCAATATTATAAAATAACCCAGTTCTTATAATTTTGGTTTTTTAAAAGATTTATTTATTTATTATATGTAAGCACACTGTAGCTGTCTTCAGACACCCCAGAAGAGGGCAGAGGGCATCAGATCTCATTACAGACGGTTGTGAGCCACAATGTGGTTGCTGGGATTTGAACTCAGGACCTTCAGAAGAGCAGCCAGTGCCCTTAACCACTGAGCCATCCCTCCAGCCCCCATAATTTTGTTTTTAATTTGATTCCTTAATCCATTTATGTCTTATATAATGTGAAAGATAAGAATCTCTAATTTACTTAGTCAACAAACTGATTTGAATTACATCTTTCAAATTCTTACATACATATATGTATATACATGCAAATAGACATAACCATGTACTATCCCTAGATAATGTGAAATTCGATTATTAATAATCTGAATGTATATACACATAGATCAATAATAGTGCAAGAAAATTATTTTTGGAGGGACCTTCTCAAGAAATTTTGACTACATTTCCCTTAGCCTTGTCTGGCTACCCCAGACACACAAAGGATGAAGCTTTATAAACTCAAACACTACCTATACTATACAGGAACTCTTTCTAGAGACAAATAATCTAACTTATAGAGAGTCAGATTTTTTTCTAGGCAACTGACTTGTCTTTTATTCTAGGGAAACTGAACTAGCTCAGCTTTTCGGTCAGAATCAGAATAGTTTCAATAATGAACCTTTAATTCTAGCACTCAAATAATGATCAGGACATCAAACATTTTTGTAATAATTTCAAGATTTCTCTTTACTTTAAAATATTGCATTCTATTTCTCCTAAATTCCTCAATTATGTTACTCATTTATATGATAGATATTCAGATAGATTGCCTTAAATATATTTTAGAAAATGTGGGGCATCAATAAAGTGAACTCTAGAAAAGTAAAATGATTTTCTCCCTTGGTCTTAGTATTAGGAAAGACCAAGATTTCCAGACACAGCTGTGCTCAGCAAAATTCAACTTATGTGCAGTGGGATATGTAGAGAGGAAAATCTTGCTGTATGTAATCTCATAAAATCACCAGTCATTTTTCAGTGGTATATGTCTGTGATGCTACTCGGTCCCAGAGCAATTTGCTCTCTTTCCAAACTGCACTTTCTTTTGTAGTTGCCCAAGCCCATAAACTGCAAGCACATTACATTGCTTCTGAAGGAGGAAATGCAATGTGCTTATCTCTAACATGACCATCTTGCCAAGTAGCACAAAATGGGAGGTGAGACTTTGTTTTCAGATTAATCTCTGACCCTTTCCTCTTTGCCTCCACAGTCTAACATCATTTCTCTGCATAAAGGAAATCGCTGCTAGAGCATAGGTTTGTTGAACATCATCAGCTACATGTGTCTCTTTGCAAAAATAAATATGCACATGTACAAATATACAGTGCTCCTTCATAAAATGAAAACATTACTATCTTGAAAACAAAATCCCGCTCTAGATGATCTTCTAAATCTATGATAGTATGTGGAATAAAAATAAAACTACAAAACAAGCTTTCATCACTATCACTTGCTTACCAGACCATTCTAATACTAAGTCCTAGAAACACAATACAAAGGCTTTGAAATAGCACTTTTCTGACCACAGTGCTTTTATGAAATAAGCATCAGAAATAAAACTCAATCAGGATACACTGGTGAAATATCAGTACTGAATGTTCAGGGCATCTAACTCTAACATTATGTATAATAATTTGTGATCAACCCTAAAGTCCATGACTTATAAAAATGTCTAACTTCCATGAGAATCTGAGCTGAATGCTTAGTACACATTGCACACTTCAGTGAATTCCTCACCTAATCAACAGTATTTCACCTGCCAGCTTCAGCGACATTCAACTTTGTTCTTTCTACTTATCACCGTGTTTATATTACTCTGCAGAAATATTCCCTAAAAACTACTAATAGGTTTTATTTTGCTTTGCTTTGCTTTGCTTTGCTTTGCTTTGCTTTGCTTTGCTTTGCTTTGCTTTGCTTTGCTTTGCTTTGATTTGATTTGATTTGATTTGATTTGATTTGATTTTTTTGAGACTGGGTTTCTTTGTGTAGTCCTGGCTGTCCTAGAACAAACTTTACAAAACCAGGCTGGACTTGAACTTCCAGCGATCCACCTACCTCTGCCTCCCAAGTGCTGGGATTAAAGGCGTGTAACCCCAGTGCCCAGCTAAAATGACTAATACGTAAGAAAAAAGGAAAAAGTTAAACATGATCTGACAAAGAAACTATTTTATATTATCAATGATTGCCATATTACACATTACTTGAAGAGTCTGTGCTGGCTAGTCTCATAGTAACTCAACATAAGCTAGAGTTATCTGAAAAGAGGGAACCTCAACTGAGAAAATGCCTCCATAAGATCCAGCTGTAAGACATTTTCTTAATTGGTAATTGATGGAAGAAGATTCAGCCCAGTGTTGCTTGCTCCATCCTGAGGCTGGTGATCCTGGTGTCTATAATAAAGCAGACTGAACAAGCTACGGGAAACAAACCAGTAAGTAGCATCCTCCGTGACCTCTACATCAGCTTCTGCCTCCAGGTTCCTGCCCTGCTTAAGTTCCTCACGGCTTTCCATGATGAACAGCAAATATGAACACATAAGACAAATAAACTCTCTCCTACTCAGCTTGATCATGGTGTTTTCTTATAGCAATAGAAATCTTAACTAAGACAGACTCTAAAAGAATAAATGTGTTTTGCCTTGTATTAAAGTTTAAGAGCTTTGAGAAGGAAAGTTTATCATTGGAAATGACAAGAGGGCAGGGAAATCATCCTCTTAACTACAGAGCTTAGGTATAGCGTTTGTATCTATAGACTACACGACCTGGAGGTGTATTCATGTGTTTGATTTCAGAATAACAGAATCTTTGTTCTTAAGAATCCTGGATGTCTCACAACACTGTAAGAAGTTAAAGGGTCACCAGTAGTGTTTTCCTACAACACCAGCACTCAGAAAGCTGGGGCAGCATTCAGGACCTTCCTAGGACTTTAACAAGGCTCTGTCTCAAAGTATATAAACAGAAAAAGGAAAGGGGGAAAATTAGAAGAGACAGTAAAACTGTCTGGAAGACGTGTAGTTAAGAAAGTCCAGGTCAAGCAAAATAAGAAGAATGAATAGAAGACATTACTGAACTATCCTGAAATTTCTAAAATTCCCTCCCCCTCTCTCTCCTTCTCTTTGGCTCTCTCTGCTCTCTGTCTATTTTCTCCCCATCCCTCCCCTGTCTCTGTCTCTTTCTGTCTCCCTGTCTCATTCCCTTTCCCTCTTCCCCCTCCCCCATTGCCTCCCTCTTCCTCTCCCCTTTCTCTCCCTCTCTCCCCCCACCCCCCTCATTTCCTCTCTTTCTCTCTGGGGAATTATGTTTTGTTTCTTCTTTGCCTCCCACTCATTGTGCCCCTCTTATTCACATTGTTAGCACCTGATACACTGAGCATTCAATACAGGTTTTAGAAACAGGTCAGTACTCCTCATTTACCCTTCAGTGCACGTATTTCCTCCCAGTGGATCCTTCGACTCAATCATGAAGCACCTATTCTTGTGGATCCTGATATCCAAACCACCTTCAGAGCCATCGTGTCTGCTGCTGACACCTCATAGCTAGATGCTCTTTACCTTGTCCTGGGGCAGCAAAACCTCCATCAAGTGATAAGGGTCAGAGAACCAACTTCCCTCCTTGCTTCATATCAGAACTTTCTAGGGCAGAATACCTCCTGGGGTCCTTGGAATCAGCCTGCAAAGTGATCTTCTGCCAGCTTCACCTCCTCTGTGAACATGCTTTGCAATCTGCTCCTGCAGCAGTGTCTCCACGACACTCCCAAACAATCTCTTACCTCCTACCTAGTATTATCTGCCTCTCAACTCCTGTATTGCTCAACTTGATCCAATAAATAGTAGTACAATGTCATAAAATTACATGTGTGTGTGTATGTTCCCCATACTTCATACTAGATATATTACAGTCAAACTACCTAAGTTATATGCCAAAAAAATGGCTTAAAACAAGAAGATAAACTATCATTGTCAATTCCCTTAACCAGTATAATTTCTAACTGCATTTGTTTTAATTCTTATCCTTATACCCACAGGTAAGCATGGCTGTCACCCCTCATTAAAGCAGCATTTTTTTTTGCAACAGATGGAGAGTATTATAGAGAGCAGCAAGTGGTCCAAATGCAGAGAGTGAGTGAATATGGGACCAGTTCCAACTGATACATCTATAATACGATCCCTATGCCTTAGACTCAGGGAAATTGTGGAAGTAGTAGTGGAAAACTTAGAAGAGCCAAAGGACCAGGATACTGGCTGTGAAATAGCTTCTGCCAGACATCTGAACCCTTGAAATATCAATAGTATAGCTGCCTAAACAAGACCTACATGATGGTAATAGCAGTTGGCATGCCGACAACCTGATAAGGTATTCAATCCCAGTAGTGGACCCTAAGCACATTGTGGTTATTTGAATGAGAATATCCCAGATTGACTCATGTATTTGCATACTTGGTTCCAGTTGGAACTGCTTGGGAACTATTAGAAGGTGTGGTTTTGTTGAAGGAGCCATGTTATCGGAGGGTAGACTTTGAGAGTTCAAAAGCCCAGCTAGCTAGCTTTCTCTGCCTTGTAGATTTTTTATTATTTTTTTATTAGATATTTTCTTTATATACATTTCAAATGCTATCCTGAAAGTTTCCTATACCTTCCCCCCACCCTGCTCCCCTACCCACCCACTCCCGCTTCTTGGCCCTGGCGTTCCCCTGAAATGAGGCATATAAAGTTTGCAATACCAAGGGGCCTCTCCTCACAATGATGGCCGACTAGGCCATCTTCTGCTACATATGCAGCTAGAGACACGAGCTCTGGGAATACTGGTTAGTTCATATTGTTGTTCCATCTATAGGGTTGCAGAATCCCTCAGCCCCTTGGGTGCTTTCTCTAGATTTTTGTCTCAAGATGTGACCCTCTCAGCTGCTGCTCCAGTGGCTTGCCTGCTTGCCTGCCTGCCTGTCTGTTGCTATGTTCCCTTACATAATGGTCTTACTCTCTGTAACTGTAAGCCCCCAATAAAGGTTTTCTTTTTATAATACCTTGATCAAGATGGTTTATTACAGCAATAGAAAAGTAACTAAGACAGAAATTGGAACCAGGAAATGAATTGTTGGTGTGACAGGCCTGATCATACTGGTTTGTTTTTGGCGGTTGTTTATTTGTTTGGTTTGGTTTGGTTTGGTTTGGTTTGATTTTTTTTAAAAGATTTATTTATTTATTTATTACATGTAAGTACACCGTAGTTGTCTTCAGACACACCACAAGAGGGCGTCAGATCTCGTTACAGATGATTGTGAGCCACCATGTGGTTGCTGGGATTTGAACTCTGGACCTTCGGAAGAGCAGTCGGGTGCTCTTACCACTGAGTCATCTCACCAGCCCCTTGGTTTGATTTTTAAGAGCTGTGGAAGATTTTGGGACTTTGGACTAGGAAGGTGGTTGAATACTATAAATGAGTCTTTTAAAACTTATTTATTCATTTATATTACATCCTGATCACACACAGACCCCAGTTCCAGCCTTATCCCAGAGATGCTCCATGTCAATTTTCATTCCCTCTACCAGCCCTCTCCCCACATCCCTATACCTAATCTCTACCCCTGTTCCCCTCCCACTGCCCCCTCTCACCTAGTCCCCCCCCCCATAAACTTCCAGTGTCTATTCTAATTTTCCTTCTGACTGAGATTTAAGCATCCTCCTTTGGGCCATACTAGTTACTTAGCTACTTTGGGTCTGTGGATTGTAGCATGGTTATATTGTACTTTATGACTAATATCCACTGATAAGTGAGTACATACCATGTGTCTTTTGGGATCTGGGTTACCTCATTCAGGATGATATTTTCTAGTTCCATCCATTTGTTTGAAAATGTCATGATGTCCTTGTTTTTAATAGCTGTGAATAATATTCTACATTTTCATTATCTATTCTTTGGTTGAGGGACATCTGGATTCTCTCCAGTTTCTAGATATTGCTGCTAGAAAGATAGTTGATCAAGTATCCTTATGGTATGGTAGAGCATCTTGTGGGTATATGCCCAGGACTAAATCATCTGGGTCTTAAGGTAAAAGTAGTCCCAATTTTCTGAGAAGCCACCAAATTGATTTAAAGATTGATTGTACAAGTTTTCAATCCCACCACCAATGGAAAAGTGTTCCTTTCTTCACATCCTTTTCAGCATGTACTGTCACTTGAGTTTTTTATCTTAACCATTCTGACTGGTATGAGAATCAGAGTAATTTTGATTTGCGTTTTCCTGATGCCTAAGAACTTTGAAATTTTCTTTAAGTGTTTCTCAGCCATTTAAGAGTCCTCTGTTAAGAATTCTCCATTTAATTCTATACCCTATTTTTAATTGGGTTATTTGGATTGTTAGTGCCTAACTTCTTGACTTCTTTAAAAGTTTTGGATGTTAGCCCTCTGTTGGATGAAGGGTGAGTGAAGATTTTTTTCCCACTCTGTAAGCTGCTATTTTGTCCTATTGACAGTGTCTTTTGCCTTACAGAAACTTTTTCAGTTCCATGAGGTCCCACGTATCAGTTGTTGATCTTAGTGCCTGAGCTGTTGATGTTCTATTCAGAAAGTTGTCTCCGGTGCCCATGCATTCAAGGTTATTCCCCATTTTCTCTTGTATTAGATTTAGTGTATTCAAGTTTATGTTGAGGTACTTAATCCACTTAAACTTGAGTTTTGTGCATGATGATAAATATGGATCTATTTGAATTCTTTTATCTGCAGATATCCAGATAGACCAGCACCCTTTGTTGAAAAGGCTTTCTTTTTTACATTGTAGAGAAACAACACCCTTTACAATAGTCACAAATAATATAAAATATCTTGGGTATAACTCTAACCAAGCAAGTAAAAGACCTGTACAACAAGCTCTTCAAGTCTCTGAAGAAAGAAATTGAAGAAGATATCAAAAGATGGAAAGATTCATACTCATGGATTAGTAGAATTGACATAGTAAAAAATGGCTATCTTACCAAAAGCAATCTACAGATTCAATGCAATTCCCATCAAAATTACAACACAATTTTTTGCAGACCTTGAAAGAACAAGTCTCAACTCTACATGGGAGAATAACAAATCCAGAATAGGTAAAACAATCTCATAGAATAAAAGAATTTCTGGAGGTCTTGCCATTTCTGACTTCAAGCTGTCCTACAGAGCAATAGCAATAAAAACCACATGGTACTGGCACATAAGCAGACAGGTTAATCAATGGAACAGAATCAAAGATCCAGAAATTCACACACACACACACACACACACACACACACACACACACACACACACACACACACACACACACATGGTCTTTGGCAAAACAAAACAAAACAAAACAAACAAAAATCCAAAGCTGAAGTGGGTCTTATTGAGCCTTTCTCTTAAGAGCTTTGTGCTAAAACCAAAGGGACGACAAGGGCCTAGCTCATAAAGTTTCAATGTGAATAATAACACTGCCAGATGAGCTAGAGAACAGTCATGTGATATTTTAGCAGAGAATATAGTTGATTTCTACCCTTGCCCTAAAAATTTGCCTGAGGCAAAATTGAAAAATAATGGACTAATTTTCTTGTCAGAGGAGATTTGGAGACAGCCTAACATTGACTGTGTCACATAGCTATTAGTGATCACTCTTAGGCGGATCTACAGTGGAAAAGAGTGGAAGTAGGGCAGAGAGAGGTAGAAAATGCAGTTGGAAAAGAAAATTAACACCAGAAAGTTTAATATTGGAGCCAAGGTTTGTGCTGAAAGAGATTAGGCGAGAAGAGAGTGGGAAAGAATACAGGGATGACGCTCTCAGGGCAAGAACCTGTTCCGTTAAGCTTCCAACTTATAGAAAGGAAAGGTTATGCAAGAAAGAAAAGGTTATGAAAAAGCAATCCAAATAGGGGACCAAAAACACAAAAGGAACTCAGAGGCATCTTTGGATGCTCTTTGCCTCATAATGTTTAATCAGAGCTGTTTTTTTGTTTGTTTAGTTTAGTTTAGTTTTCATTTTTATTTTTAACCATACAGGTGCTTTGAATATATATCATGGCTTCCAGTTTTGTGGGTTATTTATTTATTTATTTATTTATTTATTTATTTATTTATTTATCAATTTACATCCTAAATGCCTGCCAATTCTCCACACAGAGTTCCTCCCCCCCCCCATTCTTCCTCCCCTTTGCCACACTGATTTTCAGAGTGGTTGAACAAGTTTGCAGTCGTCCCTCCAACAATGGAGGAGTGCTCCTCTTCATCTACATCCTAGACAGCATGTGCTGTCACTTGAGTTTTTTAATCTTAGCCATTCTGACTGGTGTAAGATGGAATCTCTGGATCATTTTGATTTGCATTTCCCTGGTGACTAAGGATGTTGAACATTTCTTCAGGTGTTTCTCAGCCATTTGAGATTCCTCTGTTAAGAATTCTCTATTTAGCTCTGTACCCAATTTTTAATTGAGTTATTTAGTTAGTTGGAGTCTAACTTCTTGAGTTCTTTATATATTTTGGATATTAGCCCTCTGTTGGATGTAGGAGTAGTGAAGATCTTTCCCCAATCTTTAGGCAGCTATTTTGTCCTATTGACAGTGTCCTTTGCCTTACAGAAGCTTTCTAGTGTCATGAGGGGCCCACTTAGCAATTGTTGATCTTAGTACCTGAGCTGTTGGTATTCTGTTCAGGAAGGTATGTCCTGCACCCATGCCTTCAAGGTTATTCCCCACTTTATCTCGTATTAAATTTATTGTATTTAGGTTTATCTTGAGGTATTTGATCTATTTGTACTTGAGTTTTGTGCAACAATTTGTTGAAGAAGCTTTCTTTTTCCATTGTATGGTTTTTAGCTTCTTTGCCAAAGATCAAATGTCCCAAGATGTGTGGGTTCACTTCTGGACCTTCAATTCTATCCCATTTGTCAACCTGTCTGTTTCTGTACCAATACCATGCAGTTTTTTTTTGTTTTTTTTTTCTCATCTATATTTTATTATTTCACTTTTTTCCCCATTTTTATTAGGTATTTAGCTCATTTACATTTACCATACCATGCAGCTTTTAATCACTGTTTATCTATAATAAAACTTGAGGTCAGAGATGGTGATTCCTCCAAAAGTTCTTTTAGTGTTCATGATTGTTTTGGCTTTCCTGGATTTTTTTTTGTTTTTCCATATGAAGTTGAAAATTACACTTTCAAGGCCTGTAAAAAAAAATTGTGTTGGAAATTTGGATGGGAATTTCACTGAATCTGTAGATTGCTTTCTAGACAGATGCCACTTATAACTGAATTAGGATCAGGTAAACTATCTAAATAGTCCAATAACCTGTAATGAAACAGATGCAGTCATTAAAAGACTTCCGACAAAAAAAAAAAAGCCCTGAATAAAGAAATTGAAGAAGATATTAGAAGATGAAAAAAAATCTCCTATGCTCATGGATCAGTAGGATTAATATAGTGAAAATGTCCATCTTACCAGTTTTGTGTTTTTATGGAATTCCTGTGTCTATGAACATGTGTGCCTTTGCATCTATATGTGTTTCTTATGCTTTTACTTTAGTTCCTTTTCTTTAGTCTGTTTTATTTAGTGAGAATTCTGGAATTTTGGTTTTTTTATAAAAACACAGAAATACTATAAGAATATGTTTTCATTTTAATCCCAGATGTGGGATATGGGACTCCTTCAAAGCAGCTGACTATGATTTGCCTCATGCTCTACCAGATTCATGCTTTTGCAAGTTGTGAATAGTTGCTGCAATTGTGTGATGTTTGGAATTCTGGGAACTTCTTAGAGGGTGTGTAAATGCTAGAGCCCCAGTAGATGGGAGGTTGTTGGTTGTTCAGGGGTGAGAGTTGGATTTGGTTTGTTAGTAGTCATGTTCAAAGAAGAAACAAGAAAAAAATTAAATCCTTATATCTCTGTCTCTCTTTGTGTCTCTTTGTCTGTCTGTCTATCTCTGTCTCTCACTCTCTGTCTCTTTGTCTCTCTGTCTCTCTGTCTCTCTCTCTCTGTCTCTCTGTCTCTCTCTGTCTCTCTGTCTCTCTCTGTCTCTCTGTCTCTCTCTCTCTGTCTCTCTCTCTCTGTCTCTCTCTCTGTTTCTCTGTCTCTCTGTCTCTCTGTCTCTCTTTGTCTCTCTCTGTCTGTCTGTCTCTCTCTCTCTCCCTTCCCTCTATCCTTTCTCCCCTATGTAGTACTAGGGAGTGAAACCAGCAGGGGCAGGGCTAATAAAGGGTGAGAAAAAGAATAACCCACCAAGTAGAAAAGTCTAGTTTATATTTGTCCAGTTCTGGTTTGGTTGATTTTGTTTTATCTTATTTTATTTTATTTTACTTTGCTTTTACTTGACTTTATTATTATTCTTTAGATGCCTATTTGTTCTCTAAGGTGAGACAAAAGTTCTGTGGACTTGTATGGGAGAGATGGTGAGAAGGTTCTCAGAGGAGTTGGTAGAGGAAAAACCATAATCAAAATATATTGTACAGAAAAAAAATCTATTTTAAATAAAAGGAAAATAGAGGAAAAATAAAGTTTTGTAAAAATCAAGCAGTGGGTCAAGCAGGCAGCCTAACTTGGCAACATGTCGTGTGCTTTTTAGCGTTAGAGTCATGAAAAGGTAGAGAAACGAAATTGTAGAATCTTCCTTCTTGGTTAAAGAAAGCCTCTGAAGACAGATCGTTATCTGAGAAGTCATTGCATAAAGTTCTGAGTGGCCATTGCATGAAGCAATAGACATGAAACTGTCTAGCATTGGAGATGCCAGCATAAAGCAGGTGCCAGAACTGTAGGATTGCTGCCCGAGAGAGCCACATACAGGGAATCTAACCAGCCAAAGAGAGGGAGAGAGAAGTGTGGTCAGGGAAGCTGGAAAGGCAGAGCCATCTATGCCCTTTGACATCAGAAGTAGGATTATAGGATTTGAAGTTCTCTCTGGTGGGTTTTGGTCTTACTTACCTACAGTATTTCTTCACTATGAACCCATTCCTCTCTTTTGGGATGGTAATGAATATTATGTGCCATTGTATGCTGGAAGTACATAGTTTAATCTTAGGATTTTACATGGGGTTACAGTTAAGAGATTATCTTGAGTCTGAAAACATAATTTGGACATTTAAACTGTGTGGAGACTGAAAGACCATGAAGATCTTTAGAGTAAACTAAATGCATTTTTCTATTATGATATAGCCACTCCTATAGGGGTGAGGAGTGGAATGTCATGGTTTCAATGTGAATGGCCTACATAGGCTCATATTTTTAAATACTTGATCCCCAGCTTGTGGAACTATTTAGGAAGGATTAGGAAGGGTGTCCCAGTTGAAGGAGCTGTGTCACTGGGGGCAGGCTTTGAGGTATCAAAAATCCCATTTAGCTCCATGCCTCGGTGTGTGTGTGTGTGTGTGTGTGTGTGTGTGTGTGTGTGTGTGTGTGTGTGTGCATGTGTGTATATGTGTGTTGTCTCAAGAGCTCTTGTATACTGTACCAGTACCATGCCTGCCTGCCTACCTACCTGCCTGTTCTTCCTGCTATGATTGTCATGAACTCACCCTCTGAAACTGTAAGCCCCTGTAAATGTTTTCTTTTCATAAGTTGTCTTGGTTGTGGTGTTTTGTAAAAGCAATAGAGAAGTAACTAAGCTACACATACATGTACATGCAAGTGACATTAAACTCATTAAGGTGTGTGTGTGTAAAATAGGTGCATATGTGTATTATCAAAAATTAATAATAATTGAAGAAGATGTGGTGAATTTAATAGGCAGTTGGGAGTAACATAGAAGGATACACACACCCTCTAATATGTCACAGATAATGGTTTCATTTGCTATATTTCATCTAATAATCAATATTTTGTTCTCTGTATTTTATAGAGTAGAAATTTATTAGTAGCTGAGGTGTAACTTTTAATTTTCAACAGATATTATTATTTTAATGCAGATCCACTGGAACATATTTAAAAAGGAATTTGCATTAGTTATCCATAAATAACTGTCTGTTGTCTATGGTGTAGTGGGGTAGAAATTACTTTAAAGACCAACATGGCAACACTCCTCAAAGCTTATTTCAGACTCTGTCACAATTAGGTTTATAATAAAGGAAATAGAGTTGGCGAGCCTTAGGATTTCTACTAAGTGTCCTTAGTCTCTTCTCCCCCCTCATCTCTCCTCCTTCCTTCTCCTCCCTCCTCTTCCATTCTTTTCCCTTAATCCTCTCTCTTCCCTCCTTTGTCTGACTTAGGGTCTCATACATGCCAGGTTGGTCTCCAACTCACTATGTAGCCAAGAACAGCCAGGATGACCAGAAGCCTGGAATTACAAACATGTATCCCAGATTCCCTGTTTATATGGTGGTATGGATCAAGTCTAATGCTTTGTTCATTCCTAGCAAATAAACAACTAAACAACACATTCCTTTTCCTTTAAACAAACAAACAAACAAACAAAATTTGTACCAATAATATTAACCACTTGGTCAATAAAACATTTTCCATACTCATCTGTGATCTTACTGTAATAACCATATAAAAACCAATGCCATGTTCTAAAGCCTTGAGCAAAACATATTTAAATTAGGGTATTTTATTGAAATAAATTTATAGGCCAACAATTTAAAAAAAATTAAAATAAGCACTTTTTCTTTGGCTCTTTGTATTTCAAAAAGTTTTTCATTTTCAGTCTCCATTTAATATAAAGAGAATGGTTTTAGAATATAAGTAGACAACAAATGAGAGAAAAAAAGGAGATCCTTGTATTGAAACTATGAGTCTACGTGCCAAGAGCTAATATGCAGAGACTGAGAAAGTGTTAAATCCCAAAACCTTGGGAACTTAATTTTTAAAAAAAGCAGGGAGGAATGCAGACAATACCTCTCAACATGAACTTGACTTTGTATGGTATGAGTACAATGTGCCACATTCACTACCAACTCCAAAACAGCTATGTAGCCCAAAGAGCATCCCTCCTACTATGAGCACTGTCACACACTATGAAAAGTATGGCCTCGGAATCAAAGAAAGAGTTCAGTTCAGTCATGGGCACAGCCAGGAAATACAGCCCCAACATCACTGTTAGACCAGTTCCTCCAATTGTGGAGATGCTCTCTAGCCACACCATCACCTGGGGGAAAGCATCAATCTATGGACACAGGGCAAAGGCCATTTGGTTTTATATAGCCTTCAAAATGCTTGGAATGGGGGAAATCAAAGGAAAATATTTTGTGGTATAGGTATACTAAACATATACACAGGTATTTCGGTGTTCATAAATAAGATTTTACCAGAATATGGTTATATCAGTTGGCTTATGGGCAAACTATCACTGCTTTCATATGATAGTGGCAGTGTTAAGTTACAACAGTGACCCACAAAAGAAAAGACATTACCTTCTGGTTCTTTATATAAGTTTGACAGTCCAAGACCTAGAGCTTACTTACAAAACTTACAGAAGTTTTTTTTTTAAGTTTTTTTTAAAAGCTCAATGATTTTTTGCATGAGCCCAGGTTTATAAAGATATAAAGCACATACTTAAACATTCACTAATCATATATCATAAAGAAATATATTTTAAAGCAGTTCTCCCATATGCATATAATTGTATTACCATTAAAAGTTAAAGTAAAATTTTAAGTTAAAACATTGCATATTTTAATTGGAAACTTATAGTTTGTTTGAAAAGTCAATTGCTGGGTGGTGTTTTGCTGGGGCAGACACAGGTGGAAGGATGTTCTGTTAAAGCAAGTATGTGAAAGAACACATAATGAAGGACACTTTGCTAATGACACATAAGTGTTGGTTTGCCTTCCATCGAATACCTAAGCTCTGTGTGTTGTGACTCCATAGAGAGAAATGCGTCAAAAAACTTCTGGTTTTGTTCTGGCAGCTTCTCGCCAGTTGTGCAGACTCGGCTCGATTGGCAGAGTGATGTCAGGTGATGCAGGCTTGTGTGGAGTTTTCCTAAAACAGACTCTGGTATTGAGGCAAGACATGTGGTGAGGCAAAAGCCATAGATGTTTGGAGGGAGTATAAATAGGACTCAATGGACTGTGAGAGAGGCTTGTTTACATAGCTACCTTTGCCACACTTCTTTGCTTCTTTGTCTTCCTTAATCTTCATTTCTTGGAGGGAGGCACAGCAGAGAGCTTCTCCTAGCATACCTGCTGGGCATAGTTGCTCCTGATGACTCCTGCCATTAGGCTGAGGCCTGGCTGCCTCTGTTAGGTCATGCCACTGATTCGTGTTTACTGTCCTGACACCACTGAACTGGACTGCTGGTATATTCGTGAAGTGGTTGCAAGTGGATCAAGCTGCTGCTGCTGAATCCTATGAGCTAAACTGCTGATTTTGTGAATGGAACTGCTTATTTCCTGACAACACAGATGAAATTTACTCCAAAAAATACAATTCTAAACAGGTCCACTTCCCCCGTATCCTATAACCTTTCTTGTCCACTACCTCTGGTGGGTAGTGGACTAGAAGGGAGGTTAAAGCATTAAAAAAAAAAACATTTTTAAAAGTAGAGTTTAAGGAAATCTAAGCTAACACATGTTAGTAAGAAACGTGTACATTTG
Organism: Mus musculus; assembly: GCF_000001635.26. Lineage (NCBI taxonomy): Eukaryota > Metazoa > Chordata > Mammalia > Rodentia > Muridae > Mus > Mus musculus. The sequence continues at coordinate 32,784,122 of NC_000074.6, forward strand.
CTTCTACGAAAAGCATTCATTTTGGCTTCAAACTGCCAATGATTTTTAAAGTATTTCCATATTCTTATTTTATAAATATAAATACTGAAAACATGATTTCACATGTTTAGGGCCATTTCAGAAATGGCTAGGAATTCTCTCCTAATCTGAAGCCAAAATGCATTATAGATAGATAGATAGATAGATAGATAGATAGATAGATAGATAGATAGATAGATAGATAGATAGATACTCAAAAACTCTAATAGTATTATACAAAATAATACAATCTGTGCTGGACACAGTGGCAGACATTTGTAATCCTAACCCTAGGAATGTGGAAGCAGAAGCATCAGGTATTCAAAGCCAGTCTCAGCCATGTAATATACGTAGGTGAGAGACAAGTCTGGGCTACATGAAACCCTGAATTAAAACAAACAAAATTTGTTTTGTTTTGTTTTGTTTTAAAAAAGCCATGGAATATTTACATGGCAAGTAATTATGACAAAAATCACTGTGTGTGTGTGTGTGTGTGTGTGTGTGTGTGTGTGTGTGTGTGTGTGTGTGAAAGAGAAGGGGAAGGGGAGAAGGAGGGGGAAGAGGAGGGAAAGGAAGAGGGAGAAGAGGGAGAGGAGAGGAAGAGGGAGAAGAAGAGGGAGGGGAGAGGGAGAGGGAGAGAGGGAGAGGGAGAGTCAGCAGTCAGCAGTCAGCAGTCAGGACAACTTTCTGGAGTCTCTTCTCCGTTTCTGCCATTTGACTCCAGAGGATCACATTCAGGTCTTTAAGCTCAGAAGCAGGCAGCAATGTCCACTGAGCCATCTTGCTAGCCCCCTGCTTGTGTGTTTAGAAATCTTTAACTGTTGACGGTTTTTTCAAAGCACCCACATTATTGAGTTAAGGAGCTGGATCTCAAACTTGCCATTACAAGGGGTTTGCTGTGCCCTCATCCTAATGCCCAACCGAGTGGGTGATAGTACGCTTGCTGTAAAGAAAAGGCGATTTAGGATTGGTAAAAATCCTTTCCCGATCTGTTGGTGGCCTTTTTGTCTTATTGACAGTGTCTTTTGCCTTACAGAAGCTTTGCAATTTTATGAGGTCCCATTTGTCAATTCTTGATCTTACAGCACAAGCCATTGCTGTTCTGTTTAGGAATTTTTGCCCTGTGCCCATATCTTTGAGGCTTTTCCCTACTTTCTCCTCTATTAATTTCAGTGTCTCTGGTCTTATATGGAGGTCTTTGATCCACTTAGACTTGAGCTTTGTACAAGGAGATAAGAATAGATCAATTGGCATTCTTCTACATGATAACCACCAGTTGTGCCAGTAGCAGAAGATGGCCTAGTCGGCCACCACTGGGAAAAGAGGCCCCTTAGTATTGCAAACTTGATATGCCCCAGTACAGGAGAATGCCAGGGCCAAGAAGTGGGAGTGGGTGGGTAGGGGAGCAGGGCGGAGGGATGGTATAGGGAACTTTCGGGAAAGCATTTGAAATGTACATAAAGAAAATATCTAATAAAAAAAAAAGAAAAAGCAAAAAGGAAAATGACTTCACAAGGTCACAAAACTAGTAGGAAGCGTTGTTACTCATTCTTCTGCCTTGCCAAAGAGCATCTATAAATAAGTGGTGTGATCATTACTAATGCTAATTAGTACTGGGGTTGTAAGAAACGCTGGCACCCTTTCATTTCTCAATACTATAATCAAAAGCAATTTGTTAAAACAGCAGCCACTTAAAGAGTATTTTAGCTTTTTGAAAGGCCAAGGATCAACCTCTCGGAGATTGAGTTCTGCCTGACAGGATTAGCTAGCAGACTCATCACCCCAAGGAGAGGCAAGGATTCTTTCTCCCGTTCCTTACATGTGCCAACACACTGGAAGAGAATTGTGAATGCAGCATGTTTCACTTGGGCTCCTGATGACTTTTATGGAGATGCTGCCGATCACCTGGATAAATTCAAAATCTTGTGAAACTTGGTGACTTAAGCGATTGTGTAGCTCCTACAGACTGTGCATCTAATCTTCAGATTAATGATGTTCTCCACAGAGCTGGAGCGCCCCCTCCCCCACCAAGACTTTTCTATTTTAAATGCATATCTATAGAATATGTGTTTTAACATTAGACCTTTCTTCTGTATGTATATTACAGAGCTAAATTCATGCTGTAAAAGCTTGACTAGAATATATGCAATCATTACCAATTCTTTTTATTAAATGCTGAATAAGTGGGACATAAAGTCCTACTAAGAACACTTACCAGCCAAATGCTGACCAGGTCTAGGAAAACTGAGGCATTGCCCCCGCCTGGAAAGTAACTATATAACTTTAGGAACATCCTGAACAGACCTAAGTGTGGTTCTTCATGCATATAACACACAAAGCTGCTTCACCTCTACGGATTGTGAATATTATTATTATTATCCATCTCTGAATACTTGACCAATGTTCCTTTGATCCAAGCAAATGCAGTCTTCTCATTTCTAACAGAGAAAAGACTACAACATAGGTGGCTCATGAAAGAGAGAGTGTATTTAAACGTGTGTGTGTGTGTGAGCTTTCTCTAACAACAACAATATAATTGAAGCAATTAGCTTCTTCTAAGGAGACAAGTGTATGTCGGCTCATAGTATCAGAAGTTCCTGTCTAAAACTAAGGGTCCCGGTGCTTTGAACTTCTGGCTTGAATGGGTCACCAAGGCAGAAGCATAGAACAAGCAAAGCTTCCTGAAGAAGCAAAGGCAAGGGGGCTTGAGAGATGGCTCAGTGGTGGACAGTGAGTGCTGTGCTTGGAGATTCAACTTAGATTTCTAGTACTTATATCAGCTAGTTCCCAACCACCTGTAATTAAAACTCCCGAGGAATCCAATACCATTTCTGGAATGTTCAGGTACCTAGAACCATGTGTGCGCATGCACACACACACACACACACACACACACACACACACACACACACATATACACTCATATGCACATTATGAAAAATAAAATAAAATAAAATAAAATAAAATAAAATAAAATAAAATAAAATAAAATAAGGGGTTTCTATAGATCATGCACCAAGACAGGGGAACTGGAATCCTACAACTCTCGTCAAAAGCATGTTTCCAGTGACAATGAAACCTCCTAACAATTTCCTTTTTTAAAAAACTTTTCAGATTCATGTGTACAAGAGTTTTATCTGCATGTGTGTATGTATAACACATGCATGTCTGGTGTCTGCAGAAGTCAAAAGATGTCAGTTCCCCTGGGGCTGGAGTTTTAGATGGTTGTACACTGTCATATGAGTGCTGGAAATCCAATTGGGCTCCTCGGCAAGAGGAACATGTGCTCGTTAGCAATGCATCACTCTAGGACCCAGACCCCAGCTTTCTTAAATGCTCACACCAACTCCCCACAGTACCATGCTAGGGGGTCAGAATTTTAACACATGTGTATTTGGCTATATTCACGCTATAGTAACATGATAAAGAATATTACAGAAAACCTGATTACAATGAAGTACTTGTCTTTCCATGTCATTTATCTCATGCTAAACAGAGCTCTCAGAGTGTTTGTATGTGTGTGTGTTTACAAGTATATATATGTATATGCACATGCATATGCATATGATGTATATATATATGTGTGTGTATGTATGTACATACATACGTGTGTGTGTGTGTGTGTGTGTGTGTGTGTGTGTGTGTATGTGTGTGTGCAGCAATGTCTGACTAGAAAGTTCCACAATAAATCTCCCCTGCTCACACTGGATTGCTTTGTCCCAATCACAGGAGGCAGGTAAGACCTTAGCTTTTGTCAAGTGTACCATGCATAAGTTATTTTTGTATTTTTAGTCAAAAGGACAGACTTTAATCTTTCAAGACTCAAAATGGCAAGTCCACTGGAAATCCACAAATCTTTCTCATGATAAATGCTATCTGTTTATATTACCTCTCATAGTATAAATTTCATTAAAATAACTTCTGTCTCAGGTCTGATATTAAAAACAAAAGGTTATCATTAGATTACTCAGCTATTAATACTTCCTTATTAGTTTTGAAGAGATCCTATTACTGAAAATTTCCATAATGTGTCCCTCTATAACACAGCTACTGAATTGGTTTGCATTTAAATTGATCAGTCAGACCCTGAAGCGGGTTTGGCACCTTCTTGTTAAACTTTAAAGGTGATTAAATTCCCATAAACTCTCAACAATGTGATTGCCTAAACAAGACCTGCATAGTGACCATACCAGTCAACATGCCAACATTGACACCAGAAATTTCACAAGGCCCTACCTTAGATGAAGAGCTACAGGTAATTGATGGCTACTAAGAGAGTGAGAATCAGTTTCTCCAGGGTGAATCCCTGAAAAGTTACTCAATCCTAAGTGGCCAGCCCTAGACACATGTGCATGTGAGCAATGCTAAGAAAATTCAGGTTTGTTTGTTTGTTTGTTTTTGGTGTGTGTGTGTGTGTGTGTGTGTGTGTGTGTGTGTGTGCGTGCACATGCATGCACATGTATAAGTATGTGTGCTCTGTAATAATAAAGATGAGGTCATAAATTTGAGATGGAGTGGAAGGACACTGAAGGAATTGGACAGGGTAGAGGGAAGGTGGAAATGATATAAATACAGTGTTCATATATTGAATTAAGAAACTATAGGGCCAGGATTAAAGATTGATTGACAAGAGACTATCACCACTGAAGTCTTTGATTTACTGTGACAATTAACATGGGTTAGCTGGAGCTAAGAAATTAGCAGTGATTAAGGAGAAAGCAACATCATTGAGGAGCATAAATATGGGACTATTTCCTTGGGGTTAGTACCACAACCTGTGATACAGAGGGGCCAAGGCTGCAGCTCATGCTGGCAGGTAACTCGTAGTAAAACAGTCACACAGATAGTGCTGGGTTTAAAGGTATAAAGAGGTCATGGAGAGCAGTTGAGGCTTGGCATTATGTGGCAGGCCTACAGTCCCTGAAGAAAAGCCAGCAGAGGCTACTGGTGAAATTACAGCCTCAATTGTATCAGAAACCCCAAGATGGAAGGGGTCATGGAGAGAAGTTGAGTTCCGGCACCATGTGGCTGGTTAGAATCCAAGGAGAGACCAAGAAAGCCTATTGGTATAGGTGCAGCCTGCATTCATCAGAGAGTCAGCATTTTGGAGATGCTACCATGGAAAGCCTAGAAGAAAAGCTGTGTGTGCTTCAGAAAGCAGAACTAGAGGGATGGCATTGTTCCAAGGTCCTTCGGAGAACAGAAGATTGTGAATGGGTTCCAGACATCAAACACTGATCTCTATACTGTGGGAATTTGGTTTCGTTGGGGTGGTTGTGATTGTGCCCACAGTTAAGAGACTGAATTTTTAAAGAGACTGGAATTTTAGAGAGACTGAACACTGAAAGAGACTTTAGGTGTTTTAAAGAGGCTGAACTTTTAACTTTTAATTTTAAGTTACTAATGTTCATATTGGGATTATCAGTGTTAATGTGACATCATGGGGACAAATGAGAAAGGAAAGGTTCTGGTTGAATAATGATGTGGTAGTATGTTAAGCCAATGGGGTGTATGGTGCTGACTAGTTTTATATCAACTCAATACGAGTTAGAGTCCTATATTTGGAAAGAAGAAACTTCAATCAAGAAAATGCCTCCACCAAATTGGCCTGTAAGGCATTTCTTGACTGGTGATGGATATAGGAGGCCCCGCCCATTGTGAGGGCTGCTACATCTGGATAGGTGGTCCTTCACTCTATTGTTAAATCAGAATGAGCAAGTTACAGAGAACAAGCCAGTAAGGAACACTCCTCCATGTCCTTTGCATCTGTTTCTCCCTCTAGTCTCCTGTTCTGCCTAAGTCCCTGTCATGCCTTCCCTGAATATTGGACTATACACTAGACAATAAAATAAACTCATAGTGTTTTAACACAGCACTAGTTGAGGTTAACTTACACATCATGTATGAAACTCAAAAAAGAAAAAACTTTAGAGTAAAAGTTATCATTTTAACAACTATGAAAATAAATTAGAACAATAGTAGTCCAATGTGCTGTGGATAATTAGAACTCATCTTCTATCTACCTGTGTCAGAGCAGTCACTGATCACACAAGGGCAAAGTCACATTTTCTCAGACTTACTCAATGTGTGGTTGGCTAGTATTCTTTGGAGGACTTTACCTCCTGTCTCCTTTATCTAGCCTAACTGCTAATAATCACTATTCAACATTCAGATCTACATATTAAACATGTGGCATTGTCTTTCTGTATTGAGTTTATTTCAGGCTAGTATATCATGTGTGAAGAACTAATAAAAAAGGATCTAAAAGAATTCTAAACATTAATAAATTGAAAATAATTGAAATCGCTAATTGCCTGATTTGATTAGTACACACTTAAACACATGTTGAAACATCATATTGTAATCTCTAAATATCTTCAATTTTACATGTTAATTGAGAACATGCAGAAATTAACAAACATGTTCATTTAAGACAAAGATTCCTGAGAGATGGTTCAGAGAGTACAGATATTTATACACATGTGGACTGAAGTTTGAGCCCTGATCCTTCCCACAAGGTAAAAATGTACACACACACACACAGACACACACACACACACACACACACACACACACACACATTATACCTGTTTTTGCTATTGAGTTCAGTCCACTATCCATGTAGTTTATGAGTCACTGTGTCTTGTTATCCATCTAAATGTATAGTCAATAATGAAAGTTTTAGTGTTCCATGAGCCAATATTCAAGGCTGCAAGTATAATTTAAAGATATCAAGATTGAATAAGGAATTAAAATACAGAGACTACATAAGAACAATTAACTATTTCTTAGATGAACTTACTCATTGATCCAGAGTAATTATGTGCAAACAATATGATGATGGAACCCTTCGTACTCTCTGCCTACTGTAGGACTAGTAAACTAATAGAAATAGTGGGGTTTGGTAGTAAGCAGAGGATGCCCAATGACTACATTAACACAGACAAGAAACATGCAAATGAGAAATAAAGGCAGTGACAGATGCCTGATATTCAGGAGCCGTCGGGAGCCCATTCTTTGAAGGGACAGGCATTGTTTTAGTCAGTTTCCCATTGCTTTGACAAAATGTCCAAAAAATCAAAATGGTTTCTTTTGAATCACAGTTGAGTCTGTTAGGGGAGCTTTTAGTCTAATGTTCAGGCTCTACTGTTTGTGGCCTATGCTGCCACAGTACCTCATAGTACACAGAGGCTGTCTTTCTATTCACTAATACTGGGGAAGCAGGGAGAAGACAATGCATGGTCCCATTATCAGCTTCAAAGCGCTATCCACACTGATGTTACACTCAGTCCCTTTTCCTAAAGAGTTTACCACCTCCCAATAGCACCACAGATTGGCAGACAAAACTCTGTACACTTGGGCCTTTGGAGGGCCTAGGAAGGATTCTTACCCAAATCATAGAGAGGTAAAGGGAAATCTCGGGCTAATGTAAATACTCATAGAAAATCAGTGACATGCCAGAATAAGCAGAGGTAAAACTAGTTACAGGTTAATTCTTCCGTATAGAGTTTTGAGACGGTGCCACAGAAGAGACTGCCAGATGACAAGACTGCACCTCAAGCTAGTGAGCGTAAACTTCAATCCCAAGGCTCTGCAGGGTCTTAGGCAGGGAAGTAACTAATGAGGTGTGACACTAAAAGACATGGGATGGAAGGTTTCAAAGGGAGGTAAAGGGCAGAAGATGATTTAGGAACCTTTGCTGAGTGCAGAGAGTAAATGGAGTCCTACTCTGGCAATGAAGACTGTTTAATGAGGACTGATGCTTCTGAGAAATGGAAAGTGCTATGTAGGGATCTAGACATTTCCTCAATGAACCACATGGGCAACAGCGCAGCTTTTATGCTAATAACAGTGAGAGGAAGGATAAAGACATATTTTAAGTTGCATCATATTGTTTCCTTATTTTGGGGGTGGGGTGGGGAGTGGTACCAGGGATGGTGCCTGGGGACTCAAGCTTACTGGGCAAGTACTCTGTGGCTGCGTCATCCCCCCAGACTCGCTCTTTATTTTTGACAACTACCTATTATTACATACAAAGCTGTCCAGTGATGGAAAATATTTTTAAATTGACTTTGTGAAGGAATTCCGGGAAACAACGTTAGAGACCCAACACACACACACACACACACACACACACACACACACACACACACACACACACACACACACACAAAGCTGGGAAGGAAGTTGGGATGGAGAGTCAATGTTTCCAACCCAGATTAAACAAGCTCCTGGGTTGTGAGTAAAGCAATTAAAAGAAGGAAGATTCGGTGCTGCTGCTTCAGTGTTCAAAGGAGAGTAAGGCAGCAAGGAAAGGTGTCAAAGTGGATTGCACATCTTTCAATTTCGTGAGGAGAAAGAGGTGATGCTCATCCGAGGGACAAGGGTCAAGACCAAGGGTAACTAGGTGGGACATGTTGCTCTCACACACCAACAGTTCAAAGGCTAGAAAAGAAGAAAGATGACAATCTCAAACAATAATATAGGTTTCATAGAAACCACCAAATCTGCCAAGACAAATGTGTGTACCAAAAAAGGGGGGCAGATGAATTAGAAATTATGCATAACTTCTATGTAAAAGCTTGCAGAATGAAAACTATTTTCATGACTCTCAAAAGCAGCAGCAGATGTAGACATATAGAATCATAATAATCTATAGAAAACCAGCCAAGATCTAATGCTTTGGATATAATAAACACGGTTGTAATTCTGAGGTTTTCTTTTTTTTAACTCCATACACAAATATAGAAAAAAAAAAAGAGCCAGAATCCACTTTTCAAGGAAAAAAAAAAACTGGCACAGTTTCCTAAACAGAAGCCCCACTTACACCAAATCTGGCACTGCTGGGCGCCAGACATCCACAGCAGGCACCAGACGGAGGAGCGCCTATTGCTAGCTTCACAGATTGCTGTCTGGTTGCAATTTCTAGTCATATGTGATTTGGTGGAGCAGAGAACACCCCCTACCACCACACCCTGCCACCTTCTCTCTATCAGTTCTACATCTCTCGGCTCCATCCAACAAAATAAACATATTTGCCCACAGAGATCAGCCCCAGGTAGTACTTCTCCCTGTTCATATAGAGCCTTCCTTGACTCCTGTGAACTGCTTTGCTAAAGGGGTGGTTTTGTTTACAAATTGTTGAGCAATCAAAAGCTAAAACAAAGGAGATGAGAAGAGCCACATCGCAGCTGCCATCCTTGCATCTGGCTTCTACAGCTTGGCCCTACTCATTTTTACTGGAGTTGCTGGCTTCCTTTTGGTTTTGGAATTAGTGCTCATAGCATTTTAACGTGTCCCCTGTTTCTTCTTAAAGGTTTATGTTTTCCCTCCAATGTTTATGCCACTCCTACTATGTGTCAGTCATTTTGATATTTTTTATATAAGCAATTTCCTAAAAATACTAAAACCAGCAGGAGGATTGGTTACTGAAAGCATCAAGTCATTAAAATGCACATTGGTATACGCAGCAATGGAAATATGAAGCAAGTGTTACAGAAAATACCAAAAGCAAGAAACTGGATGTATCAGTCATTTATTAGATGCTTTTGAACATTTAACACATGGGCACAAAACTAGATGCATTTAGACAACTTTCCATAGTACAGTACATATACAAACACAGGCAACATATAGCTCTTATAACTGTAAGAAAAAATATATACATATATATCCTAAGAAAGGATATATGCGTGTGTGTGTGTATTTGTATATATACCCTTGTCATACTAAATCACCAAACCCACAAAAAATAAGACTCAATTAACAACGGCAACAACAAAATGTACTTAAAAATCACAAACCTAGAATCTGAAACATAACCTGTTATAGTCCACAATTTTTTTTATTGATTGTATTTGTTCTTAGACATTTTCATCATGTATCTGATGTATTTTGATTACACAACTACATAAACACACACACACACACACACACACACTGCTGTCTTATCTCCTTTCTATCCTGTCAACCATCTCTTCATGCTGACACAGATCACACTGTCTGTGGCTCATGTTCAGGTGTTTGTGCCCCAGCAGCAGGTATCTCAAAAGCATCCTCCATTTGGCTTTGGAATGGGAGAGGGAGAGCATTGTAACTGAGGCCTTTGTAAGAATTAGGTGACAACTTTATGTTGCCAAATGTCTATACTAGGCACTGTGTTAGGATTTGAATCTCCAATGGCCTCCAGATGCCCTTGATGTGAAATCATGTTCCCCAGCTAAGGCCCTGTGTCATGAGGCTGTAGAAGCTTTAGAGACGGGGTCCAATGGATAGAAGTGGGCCTCTGAAGGTTGGGAATAGCACTTTTGTTCCTTTGTTCCCCCATGATGTGAGATGTGGTCAGCACACATGCCTGCCACCATGATCACTGCTGGGTCTAACTGGCCATGGTGGCTGAAACCATTAACTACAGTAAACCCTTCCTCCCTTAATTAAAGTCTGACAAATGTTTTAGTCATAGAGACAATACGTGTTATCAGAAATGAGAATTGACCACCAAAATGCCAATCTCTTCTCCCCGTCCTCCTTCAGAGTGCACTGCTTTCCACATCTCAATTTGAGAGCTTCTTTCAGGCTGAAAAGCTTCTGAGAAAGGAAGACAAATGGAGACACCACACCACAAATAGAGAATGACTACGTACCATCTACTGTCCCTTTTATTTTCTGAGTGTTCCTCTCTTTTCAGCAAATGAAATTGCAAAGAAGACAGGGCAATGATATTATTTTAAGGCACTGAAGGCACTTCTTATTTCTCCAACTTTTAGGCAATAACCTAGCAAGAATATCAAAGAAGAAACAATATCTAGAACTACAGTTCACACTAGAGAAGATATATTTAACCAATCTGACCAAGTTTTATAATTACTACAGACAACAGTTCATAAGGAAAAAATATCAACTATCAATCACAGAAAATTAATCAAACCATGTTCAAACCATGATTCAAGTCGTAGAAGTTTTACCAGGTCATCCACATGTACATATTCTTTCTTAGAATAATCATTCCTTCCTTAAGCAAGGTCATTAAGGACAACTGGTTGAAATAGCCATGCCCCCCACACAAATATAAATAGAAAGAACTACATATATACTCTAAGAAAATTTTCATTGTAGAAAAGTTTTTACTAAACAAGTTTTTGTCTTATTTTCATGATTATTCTTTTTTCTTGATATACAAATACTCAATCTAGACTATTCTGAGAGTACATTCTCTCTATATGAATGCTTATTGCTACTGGTCTTATTGTCTTAGTTCAGTATCTTACTATTCGGCCCAAGTTGGCCAAAAACCCCCTCTTCCTTTGGCTCCTTAGAGCTAAAATTACAGGCATGTGCTGCCATGTTTGACAACGTAAAGGGTTGTTCATAAAACTATTATACACACATCTCTTCATAAAGATTTCTAGTTGGTTATGGCTAGGATTTGTTTCTCTCTCCACTAGCATTATTTTTTTCTGAGAGATAAAATTAATCTAGCAATTGTATATAATGACTATCACAGAAAGTAAAGACTTGGGTTGTAACAAAGAAACCTGGATGCAGACATTTTGGACTTCTTTGGAAGACACACTATCTGTGGGGCAGTATGTTGCTGAAGTGAAGCATGAAGCACCTTAGGCATTCAGTAGCTCTGAGTGACTTTAGTGCATTAGAGAATTCATATCTAAATGGTATGCCTGAACCAAAAGAAAACAGACTCTACACCATGCATGGCCCTGGTCAACCTAGTCTGAAACAAGAACTAAACACTAGTTCGTGATGGAAGGTCCTCATTCATAATGTGCATATTGCTCTGTTAATAGTATATGACAAAAGAGATTAAACTCAAACACAATTTAAGATAAAGAATGTGGGTCTTACAGTTCTGTCTAAAACTAGATTAATTTTCTGAGGAGCTCACTACACACACACATACATACAGATGCAGAGAGAGAGAGAGAGAGAGAGAGAGAGAGAGAGAGAGAGAGAGAGAGAGAGAGAGAGAGAGTATTCTCTGCAGCATAATATCTGTTAAAATAAAGGATGTAAATAATCATGTTTCTAAGACACTAGAGGCATTTTCATTTTTTTTTTCTGAGAGAAAAAGATTTTATGCCTTAACTAAACTAGAATAAAAATGTCTCAATCCACACACACCCATGCATAAGCCTCAAGGACACATTAAGCACAGCGTCATACACAGTAACCATGGCAATCAGTTGCCAGACTGCTAATTCCCAACTATGGGTTTGCAAACACGTGGGTTATTCCCAGGCACAGGTAAAGGGATTGCCAAATAAGGACAAGGCCCTGGGCCTGGATCTCTTCATCCATGTAAGCACAAGGAAAGGGGGACACACAGATCTCTGGAGCTCACTAAACAGCCAGCATTGTCAATCAGTGTTTTCCAGGTTCAGAGAGAACACCCCACCCCCATCTCTTCTTTCTTTTTCTTTTTTTTTTTTTTTAGATTTATTTATTATTATATGTAAGTACACTGTAGCTGTCTTCAGACACTCCAGAAGAGGGAGTCAGATCTCGTTATGGATGGTTGTAAGCCACCATGTGGTTGCTGGGATTTGAACTCTGGACCTTTGGAAGAGCAGTTGGGTGCTCTTACCCACTGAGTCATCTCAACCCCCAATCTCAAAAACAGAAAATTAATGAAGACACCGAAGTTCTGCCTCTAGCCTCTCAGGTATGTACATGCACATGCGCATGTATCTACATGCAAACAAATACACACAGACTCTGTAAGCATGTACACATCAAAAATGAACTCAAAAGAGAGGAAGGAGGGTATGTGGAAAGATATGGGCCATATGTAATTATAATCTTAAACCACAAAAGTATTAAAGACAAATAATAGTAATACAGAAGAAGGCAATGAAAATGGCACCAGCATCAATAACAGCAAACCCAAATATGACACAGCTCCCATGATGCTTTGTTGCAGCATTTTGGGGGACAGCAGCCAAACACCATCACTAAAAGTGAAATCGATGTTTCTCTTGTTTGAGAATAGGTATGGATGTATAGTTTTAATTGCACGGGATGATAGGCTTGCAAACGAGAAGATATCCTGGCACTCAGCAGACGTCCACATCTGTAAGACTGGAGCAGAGACAATTGAAAGTACACACGGGCAAGGAAGACATTGATCTTCAGATCTCCATGTCCCTGTCTCTTCGCACTTCCCTAATCTACCAGGTCCCCATGCTGACACAACCTTCCTTACCATCAACACTTATTTCCCTTCCTATTTCCTTTAACAGAGTCAGAGAGTAGGGCATACCAACAACCAAAGGTAAATACAGAGGTGATTTTATTGACAGTTCAGCCACAAGCAATCAGGATTAGCTTGAGCGTCTTCACGACTCTGCACGACATTTTCTAAATAATGCACACAACCAGAAGACCAAGCCAAACACTCTTCTTCTAACATTTCCTGAATCATAAAGTCAACAACTTCTCATTTTAACTTAAATAGTTGATACCGGTTTTATGTAGGATCTTCAGCTGACTGTGGCCCAGTTTGGTTAGAGTTGCCAGACTCTAAGGTTTTACCCTAAAGATGAGGTTACACAGTAGTCTCCTGAGCATCTCAATAAAACTCTAACCTTACATGAGTTAAGGACTAGCTGATAAAAAACCTAATGTGTACATGGAAGCAAATTTAGAGTCCAAATCTTATTGCTTACCCCTCCCTGTGGGATGAAAAATGTTTGCAGATGTTGAAATGATATGACAGAGAAACTCCGCAACCTTTAGAACCAGGGAATCTGCTATCACAAGCACATACTGTTCATATCAAGCGTTACCTCTCTTCGCAGAAATGCATGGAAGGGGAATGGGAGCAACATCGTCATAAATGCCGTGCAAGGATGCTTGACAATTGTTGTGCAACTAAAAAGTGACCAAAGCACAAACAAACACACAAACTCATGTCACTAGAGCTGAGTCAAATTTGAAGCACTACAATGACAACAACCTATGGGGACTGGCAGGTGGTTGTCAAAAGGACCCCTCTTATATGTGGTAGTCTGAGGGCAGTCTGTCCCAGAAATACAGACATGGCCTAAACTATCTCTGTTATGAAATGATCTGTTATAAAGAATCGATGGAGGCTTTAACAATGCAATTGATGCCTGATAACAATAACTACGAAAACTTCTACAACCTGGGAAGAACAATGATATATTATATTTAATAAAGTTAAAATCACCATCTTAAAACTTTGTGTTTGATTTAAAATCCTAAATAGCTATGACTTTGTAAGGATGACTGTATAAAATGATAAAAACTCATATGTGCACTGAAGCCTCATCATTCTTTGAGTTCTTAGTTACCAGGGAAGCGCCCACCCAAGCCACTCTGAGACATGGCCTCACACACTTTGTCATGTTCACCCAACTTGTTCCTAATAGCCAAGCTATAAAAATAACCCAGTGTGGTCAAGCTGATGAATGAATTAAGAAGCTTTATTGTGTTTATATGTGCCAAACTTAGTAGTAGTCATCTCTAAAGTAAAGAAAGAGGCCTTCCTAATCCACAAGTTGAAACCAGTATCTGGCACATTATCTGGGCCAAGAACTTAAGACTAGACATGTGAACCGATTATTTTTACTCTGCTAGAAGGATATAGTATTAAACTGGCTCCTAATGATTTATCATTATACCTACAAATTAGTGCAGCTCTCAACCATCATCAGAGAAGTGTCTTTTGGCAGTGATAGGGATTAACACAGAGATCCACACGCAGCCAAAGAACTGATGAATGCTCAGCTCTAAGTGGGGCAACTAAATTACCTCCCTCCCTCTAAGCCTCAAGGCTCATGACAGAAAAGAAGGATTTTAAGAGACAGAGAGAGTGGATGACTACAAGAAAGCAGAATATTCCAGACACAGTAGTGCTGTTACATATGTGAATTCACAATACTTGAGACAGCATGCACAAGACCTGTGCAAGCTCGAGCCAGACAAAATTCTGCCATGGAGAGTGGAAGTGAGTGTGAAGTCTCACCACTATCTAAAGAGCGAGCCACTAATAGCTTCTGAGAGATGGAGAATTGGTTTTCTTAAAGGGTGGTTCTTCATCAGTTGAGTGTGGTTCTGGTGGATAGACATACATCCAAGAGTATATGCACAGAACAAATAGTACTTCATAAGGGGGTAGGAGAGAGAGGTGGGTGGATCTGGGCAGAGTTAGGGGAGAGTGTGAATATGATCAAAATTTCATTGTATCAAATGCTCAATGAACCAATAAACTGAGAAAATTCAAGAGATTTTGCCATATAACATAGTTGGACTTAGAAAATATTATGCTAAGCAAGATATAGAACAAAAAATACCATATGATTTCACTTAGATATGAAATCTAAACTATCCAAATAAACAGAACTAGAAGACAAAACAACAGTTACTAGAAGTAGTAGGGAGGAAGAAACAGAGAGGTATAGTTGTGGCAACAGAACATAGCAGATATTTAAGATGAATGTGTTCAGAGATAGTCCAGAGCAGAATATGAGGACTGCAAGCAATCAGAGTGAATTTTGTAT